>NW_005369942.1:4131153-4153285 GCF_000412655.1 Myotis brandtii
GTATAATATAAAATTATATTAAAATTATTTTTGTAAAAAAATAGTAAAATATGTTTACTAATATCTTTTGTACCAAATAATCTTTTTTTAAAAAATTCATGCCTATAATTTATAATTGCTTAATGTTTAGAGGAGAAAGAAATGATATTTTATTAATTATCTACTTTGTGCCGGACACTAGGGCAGGTGCCATTTTCTGATGATATCTGTGTGAAAACTATATCATTGCTATTTTACCTGTTTTCCAAAACATGAAATTGAAGCTCAAAAGAATATGCAAGCTAACAAGGATGGAATCTATACTAATAAAAGGGTAATATACTAATTAGACCAGATAGACTGGATGTCTTCTAGAGGTCATTCTGGACGTCCTTCCTGACAAAGCTGGTGGTGTAGCTGGCCTGCAAACCCCTGGTGGCCCCTCGCCCAGGCCGACCCTGCCCCCAGCAGAGACCCCCACCCTGATCGGGGGTGTGGCCAGTCTGCAAACTGCCGATGGCACCTCTCCCTGACCAGCTCCACCCCCCAGAAGGGACCCTGATCCGGGGCCCCCTTCAGGGCAGGCCGGCTGGCCCCCACCCGCACACCAGGCCTCTATCCTATATAATAAAAAGGTAATATGCAAATTGACCCTAATGGCAGAACAACCACTGGACCAATCACTATGAGGTGAACTGACCACCTCTTGGTCCCTTTCCCTGGCCGCAGGCTCTGATTGCTTGATGGCCACCTGCGGCGGGGGTGGGGCTGCCGAGCGGGTGGGAACAGCCGACCCCTTGGTCCCTTACCCTGGCCATCAGGCACCAATCACCTGATGGCGAACCAGGGGTGGGTGGCTTTGGGTGCCGGGGCCAGCTTTGGGCAGCTGGGGAAGATGGCCCTGATTGCAGGCCAGGCCTAGGGACCGTACCCTCACAAGAATTTCATGCACCGGGCCTCTAATATATAATAAGTGACTGAGTTGACATTGTGATTTAATGTATATTATGGAGGTTATAGACTACTTCTCTAAATAGAAGTTATGACCCATGCTGTAAAGGTGGTCACATAGTGTTATATAAACTTCCTTTCAAACATGTGCTTATAGATACCATAGGACTTTCAACACTGTGTTGAAAAATCTGTGATATATCATTCTGTGTTCTATAAGTGTTATGAAAAGTTTTCATTGCTCAGCATGTCATAATTGTTTAGTATGTAGTAACTTCATTACTAGTACAAAGGGTGAATAATGCAGGAAAGCTAAGGGAGTTTACAGAGAGGCTGGGAAAAGATGCCAAGGGGAGAAGAAGACTCAAGTTTATCAGGCTGGTGGTTATAAGAAGTTACCCCAAACATATACAATGTTATTTAAGCAATATCAGGAACTGCCCTCAATGGTCATGTGAATTTGGAATAACAACAAAGACTAAAAGTATAGTACATGCACTATATCTTTTACATTGTCAGTGCTTATACTGTGTATAGATTGGTTCATAGTTACCATAGTTTCCTTCTCTAAATACTTATTCTGAAAGTTCAAAATTATCTTAGTTTAAGTATAAATGACATATTATTTATTATAATGCTCAGCATGTCACAAACCGTACCATATATTATTTTCTTTATATTTGGACCATAACATGGTAGTATGACTTTTTTACCCACCAGTGGAGTTCCAGTTGACTTTCTTTTTCTCTTTTGAGTAAAGAAACATGTATTCTTCACCACATTATGAAATTCTTCCAGAATGTTACTTTAGTGTATCTAGTCAATGCGATTTTTTTATTGTACATTAAAAATATAGAATTATTTGTCTATTATATGAGTTCTAATTTAGATTGGTTATTTTAAGAATTGTTTTCAAAGCCATCATCCTTGGATTTCTTTTGTTTGTATTCCTTGTTCAAGTCCTTTTTTTTTTGTATACCATATATTCTGCTTTCTAGTTTTCTTTCCTTGTAAAACCTGTCCTTTAGAATTCAGTTACTTGAGCCTACATATCTTGATTTGTTCTCACCTATTTGATTCCTATTTTGGCTACATATTGACTTTTAAGTTAAATATAATTTTCTTTTAGATCTTTAGTTCATTGTTTTTCTAATATCTGGTTTACCTGATATCAGGTCTGATGCCAGTCTGATATGTGTATATTTTCCCATCTCTGAGAGATGTGAGGATTATCTTAGTTGTGTATTTTCTGGAATTTCAAGAATATGTAGAAAATATTAATCTTATTTAATTCACTCTTCTTGATGCAAGTCTTTCTACAGATTCAAGTATTTCTGTAACTAAGAAAATATTTTATTATTTGATAATTTGATTTTTTTTTTATCTACACTTTATGAGTTCTCTCTTTCTGGAAACTCTCTTTTTTAAAAAAATATATTTTATTGATTTTTTACAGAGAGGAAGGGAGAGAGATAGAGATTTAGAAACATCGATCAGCTGCCTCCCACTGGGTATGTGCCCACCACCCAGCCAGGTACATGCCCTTGACCGGAATCGAACCCGGGACCCTTGAGTCCGCAGGCCGATGCTCTATCCACTGAGCCAAACCGGTTTTGGCTGGAAACTCTCTTAAGTGTATGTTAACTACAGCTTTGTTTTTATTCCTTTTATATTTTTTTCTGCTGTATATTTTCTTTTCTTTTTGTTCTACCTTTTTGGAGAATATACTTCATCTCATAGGCTTTCTCCTGCTATTCTTATTACTATATGTACTTTATAAATTGTTAACTTTTTATGAAACTTATTATGACATTATTTAACTGATAAGAGTCAAAATGAACTCTTGAAAATGGTATCATCTATTTTCAAATGTTCAGTATTTCAGAAATAACTTACATGTTAACATTTTAATACCACACTACGAAGAATACTTATATGTGACATTTGCCTATGACAAAGGATCTTATGTACACAAGTTTTCCAAAAATATTCTTATGTTTCCATTATAAATATTTAGGATTGATATAAAAATAAGAGATTTGGAAAATATTCAGTGAAGAATTCATTTGTTTTGATTAAAAATTTAGCAAAACTTATGTAATACTGCATCATTTTTAGTGCTTCTTAATATTTCTGATGTACTAGATAGAACAATTTTAATAATGATCCCCCAAATAATAGTGGTAGAAAGTGAATACAAATTTAAGTAAAGGTGTGTACATGTGTTATTGTAAAAGGACATAATAAAATAGAAGCACTCTGGAATTAAAGGATTTATTTTTTATTTAAGGATTTTCTGTTGAGTGATTTTATTTTTTATTTTCTTTTTGGCAATGGAATATATTCATAATAAGCAATATGACTTTATTTGACAGAAAGATTGAATACTAAGTTTGAGTCACTGTGTCATTGAAGACTTAATGGAAGAGAGACCTCAGGTTAGTGATTCTCAGAAAGACTAGCATAGGTTTGACTTATGAAAGTTCAGGATGAAAGGAAGCCATCTCTTTTGAAAGAGTTGATTTTGTAAGTTAAAAAAATGTATTTACGCAAGTAATCAACAAGTATAGTGTGCAGTATTTACTCTTCTTCACGAAATAGAGCTCTGCAATCATTCACTATCAATAGGCAATAATCTGTTTAGAATCAAAGATATGACCAAGTTTAGTTATGTTGTTTTGAGTAATGCAAACAAGTTACCTAATTGCCTCATAAATTCTTTAAATGAACATGCTACAGAGTAATCAGAGAAATGCACATTTGCATATTCGAAGACCACATTTGCCCTTCAGAAAAAACTTATGTCAATATGTTAGATTGTACATTTTTACCTAATTTGTCTTGATGAGATTTCCATGTTAAGCAAGTGCTTGCACCTGTACATTTTCTGAGCTAAATGTAGACAGTTTAGAAAGCTGAAGGTGATGCAATTGTTTATCACTATTAAAAAATTTATATATTTGTTTATGAATCTGGGATTATGTAATTGATAATAACTAAACCATTCAAATGATACTTATTTTGCATATATTGTGAAGAAAAGAGCAAAATATTTGAATTATTTATTTTTATCTTTTGTTAGTCACATCTTAATAAAAAGCATTGATGTACAGAAGAGAAAAGCATCATAGGATATCAATATAACACTTGTGCCCTGAGTTTTATATCCTGTTACCTACTTAATATAATGTTTAATTTTTTTTGAGTGACACTTCTCTTTCTCTTTCTCTCAGCTCAGAATTTTTTGAATTTGAGAGATGACATCTAACAGTTGTTCTTTGCTGGACAGCCATTATGAAATGGTTGGCATTGCCAGTAAATATGTGAAACTAATCATAATATTTTCATACTTTTTTGTTCAATTAATTTATATGCAATTTTTAGAACAATTTTGGGTTGAATGGCTTTTCAAGTGTCTTATAGAAGATGAGACTATGACTGGGCATTTAAACAAATAACTACAGGGTATACTAAAAGGTATGGAAAATGTCAGGCTGTAATTTGATAATCAGTAAAGAAAATGCATGTCAATGGATAGTATCTACAATTTCACATTTACTTGCATAGCAACAATGTGAACTTAGGAGGCAGATAACAAGATTAGTTTAAATCATAATAGGTTTTGTTACTGACACCTGTAAGGAGATTGGTCAGATCATGCCAGGCAATAAAACTGAGGGCAAGAACATTAACTAATTCCCTGAAAACTTTTGAAAAAAAACCTCAAAGCAACATCAGACTGGTGTTAGACGTCTTGAGAGTGAATAATTAAGACATTGTGTCCTTGCTTAATTGGCAGAATTTGTTTTTTTGTGTGTTCTATATGTGAGAGTTATCCATCTTTCAGTTAAGGGTGTCATATTTAATCATGTATGGTAATCATTATACATTGCATTTCTGAGGGCCTTCATTTATTTCTTCCATCTTGTGAATATTTTTAGAATAATAAATTTGTAAATCCAGCATTGATTCAACATTATCTCTTTAATTTACATTTAACTTTACCTGTCTCCCAAATCATAAATTAAGTCAAATACCGTGTCTAGTCATACTCTGTAAAGATAATAATTTTAACCATTTACATTAGTAGGAAATAGGGTATATATATTATGTAAGTTTAAAATTATCTATTATTTTGACTTTAATAAATTAACATTTGTTAAGTAGATCCTGGATGTCAAATGGTGAGCCACATTAAACAAAAGGCCACAAGAGGATTGAAATAGAGACTTTTATTACTCACAGGTCCTGAAATAAGTACACAGCATGCCTCAAGGAGTCACCTATGGGCAAGTCAGTGCAGGGTACTGGAAGGGAGAGTAACAGGACCTGGGAACATGCCTTTATTAGGGTCCCAGAGTGAAGTGCTTTGGGGTTCCTGCGCTAAGATAAGATACATCACTTCAAACCAAAAAGACCTGGGTTTTGGTAAGCTTAGGGATTCTCTAGTATTATGCTAAGAGCTGGTTAAGGTGAATAAAAGAGATCATATATGATCTTTGTTGCCTTCAAGGTACATGCCCTTTTAGATGATGGTATTGGCTAAATGGGAAGAGTGATTTGGTGTTAAAAGAACTGGAGAGCATTATGCTAAGCGAAATAAGCCAGTCGGAGAAAGATAAATATCACGTGATCTCGCTCATATCTCTGTATATAAAAGCCTAAGTGACCATTTGACTGTTCAACCATTGGACTGGTAGCTATGACACACAGTGACCACCAGGGGGCAGATGCATCAACTGGTAGGTTAGGTTGCTGCTGGGGTCCTATCAGCTCTGAATCTGGTTCACCTGCACCCTGGACCCAGAGAGGAGGGAGGAGGGAACCCAATTCCTTGTGGAATTGGCCATGGGTTAGCTTGCTGCTGGGGCCCTATCGGCCCTAAATCTGGTTCACCCACACCAGATTTCCTTTCAATGTGCACAAATTCGTGCACAAGGCCACTAGTGTGGAATATAATGAACAACATAAACTGATTAACTAAAATAGATCCAGAGACATAGAAGCATCAAACAGACCATCCAACCCCGGGGGGGTGGGGGAAGAAGGGAGGAGAGATTAACCAAAGGACTTGTATGCATGCATATAAGCATAAACCATGGACACAGTTAGTAGGGAGGTGAGGGCATGTGCAGGGGGTGGGGGGGAACCAGAGGTCAATGGAGGAAAAAGGATTCATATGTAATACTTTAAACAATAAAGAATTTTTTAAAAAAATTGACCCAGAGACATAGAAGCATGAACAGAATGTTGAACCTCAGAGTTAAGGCAGGGGAGGGTGTGTGGGAAGAGAATAACAATGAATTTGTATGCATATATGCATAACCCATGGACATAGACAATGGGGTGTTGAGGGCCTGGTGGGGCGGGTGGTCAGGAGCTGGCTGAAAGATGTTAATGGGGGGAAAATGAAGACCTATGTAATACTCTCAACAATAAAAATTTTTAAAAAGGCATCATGACAGGTTAACATAAAAACATCAGGTGAAGTATGGCAGAAAGGGGAAGTATATGTGGAATGCTCTGAAATGGAAGTGCAGCGAGGGATGGTGTAGCTAGAGGGTAAGGAGGAAGAATGAGAAGCAGGTAAGGTTCAGATATACTTAAGAATACCTTAAGTAATTGAAATGTTTATCCATAGGACAATGGAAAGTAATTGAAGGATTTTAAACAGAAGCTTCCTATTATGTAATTTGCATTAACTTTTGTTTTTCATTGGCTTATTGATTTTAATGGGTCACTACAAATCTGAACTGGATTTTTTCCAATACAAAATAAAATCTGGGGGGAAAAGGGAAACAAAATAAAAATTGAAAAAAACTTTGGTGGCAGTAAAGGGCAATTGAATAGAACAGCCATGTCAAATGAACATTCCCCAATTTTAAGTGACAATGAGTATAATCAATGGGCAAGATTAGGTAAAGCAGTTGGAACTCCCTTCTTCCTTATTTTATTTTTAAAAATATGTTTTTATTGATTTCAGAGAGAGAAAGGAAGAGGGAGAGATAGAACATCAATGATGAGAGAGAATCATTGATGGGTTGCCTCCTGCATGTCCCCTACTAGGGACTGAGCCCACAACGGGGGCATGTGCCCTGACTTGGAATCCAACTGTAATCTCCTGGTTCACGAATGGATGCTCAACCACTGAGCAACACCAGCTGGGCCTCTTCTTCCTTATTTTTATATTATGTATATTTATTTCTTCTTTTTTTTTCTTCTAAATTTATTGGTATGACATTGGTTAATAAGATTATATAGGTTTCAAGTGTCAATTTCTATGACACATGATCTTCATATTGTATTGTGTGTCACCACCCTAAGTTAAATCATCTTCTATCACTATATATTTGACCCCCTCTTTGGCCTTTAGTACACTCCCACTGCCTTCCATCTGGTAACCACCATACTATTGTCTGTGTCTATGAATTTTTATTTGTTTTTCTTATATGCCCATTTGTTGCTTTCAGTCTAATATCCACATACTAGTGAAATCATATAGTTCTTAACTTTTTCTGTAGACTTATTTCACTCAGCATGATATTTTCAAGGTCCATCTGTGTTGTCACAAGTGGCAGTTTTTCATCTTTTCTTATGGCTGAGTAGTATTCCATTATATCACAGAAATAAGTTTGTATTGCTTTATTTTTTTAAATGTCTAAGTTAAAGGGTCATGCCATAATATCTTAAAGATGTTTCAGATTGGGTGATTTATAAAAGCCCCAGGGCTATCATAGGCACTTAGAAGTATTCTGCAATGTTTATTGATGGCCTCATCAACTGTGCTCATTCTGTTTTGCTGCTGAACAGGGGCTAGAAAAAATACACTTAATTAATCACCAGATGAGGTCACAAAATATTCTCTAACAGTGGTTCTCAACCTTCCTAATGCCGCGACCCTTTAATACAGTTCCTCGTGTTGTGGTGACCCCCAACCATAAAATTATTTTCATTGCTACTTCATAACTGTAATTTTGCTACTGTTATGAATCGTAATGTAAATATCTGATATGCAGGATTTTCATTGTTACAAATTGAACATAATTAAAGCATAGTGATTCATCACAAAAACAATATGTAATTATATATGTGTTTTCCTATGGTCTTAGGCAACCCCTGTGAAAGGGTCGTTCGACCCCCAAAGGGGTCACGACCCACAGGTTGAGAACCGCTCTTCAACAAGTATATATCTTACTAATTTCTGATATATATAAAACTGTGAGTTTTTAAATCATCAACAAAGATTAATTTGTAAAGAGCTCAATAAAAGTCACTTGAGTTTGGTACTGAGAAGCCATCATTTTCATAACCCTAGGTTAAGATTATTATTAAAGGCCTCAGTGATTATTTTCAGATATGTTTTCAGTATTTATTTAGAAAGTGAAAATCAAATTTATATAATTATCCTCTTCTTTTAATAAGATAAACTGTTTCCTTAAATTTTGTTAAAAATAGAGCTAGTATATGTATAGATAAAAATAATGTTTATACTATATATTATCCTTTATTTGGTTACCTGAATAGCTACATCACCTATAGGCAATTAATTAAGTAGAATAAATAATTCAGTTCATTTTAAATAATTATTTTTGACTAGTGGGCAGGGTACTTTGGATGCAGCATTGATCAAAAGCAGACCTGTTCTCTACTATATCATTGCAAGGCCTCCACCTCAGGGTGCAGCAGCTTCGGATAGCACTTTTAAATTTTTTCAATCAATTATGTATCCTAACCAAATGATAGATACAGTCAGAATCTCAGGAGACTCAGAAACACAATAAAGATAGTGATGTTATTTAGAATTCTTATAAGTGGTTTCTGTTTTCTATGACTAGTTTCTACTTATTTATTTGGACATACATAGTAAAATGAGGAAAAGTGTAAGAGAAACAGTAAATAACCAATACATACTCTAAATTCAATATTCTCATAATTAATATATGTTCTAAATTTTCTGAGCAAATGCTTTCAAGAATCCTACCAGGTATTTGCAAATTATGAACCTTTTTAGTGCACTGGAATTATATTTCAAATATTCAGCCTGAAATATTTCAAAGTATTAGCTTGAAAATTAGACTTATTTTATAAGTACAGGATTTTGGTACTAAAAAAAAAGTTAAGAAACCCATAAAGCTCCCAAGTTGGAAAAATGTAAATGTTTCAAGAATTCTTTTGTACATTTAGATAGCTAAAATTCATGAAGCATGCACATGTAGCTCAGATTTTTAGAAAAATCTAATTGCTACAATTACATCTAGTTTTGCTCATTAAAGTAAACTAGAAATCATTTAACTTGTGTACCTAAAGACCACGGGATATAATTATAAGAGTAACATTCACTTTATTTCTATTAGAAAAGACTGTCGTAAATTAGATGAAATAGAGATCTTTATCAAGTAAAGTATAACAAGAAAAATAGTGTGTGATTCATGACACAAAACCAAAATTATTAAATTTTAAGACTAGAACTGGATAATTGAGTCAAACATAAAAGAACCAGAGACCATTTCATGGTTATCTCCCCAATGGAAAAATAAGTGCTCCCCAAATTTAACTGAGTACAGTAATTTCTTGTCAAACTATTAGAAATATCTTTCCAGAGTGTTTTATTTTATTTCATTTTATTTTGTGGCTACACTCAGACTCTTTCATTCATATGAAATGGATAATTACCTCTTATTTAGGCTTTCATTCCCTCCTCCCCTCATGTACAATGTACTTTAGAAAATGCATGTAGTAACTCAAAATGATTGATTTGATGAAACTGTAGTGGGCCATATTTTATGGGAAGGTGGTGGGAAGGGAATGTAAGCAAGATACAGAAATTCCTTCAGGTGAACGAGAGTGGTAGAAGGAAGGCACTGAAAGTAATATTGATGGAACACAGGAGTGTGTAAAAAGATGAGGTGAGAAATATAGGCTTGAGCCAGAATATGCAAGACCTAGGAACTAACATATGAACAGTGACCAACATTTTAAATATTGGATTTAGGGTGACTGGATCAAAATTGTGACTTCCCCATTTTTTGGGAAAACCTATCTTTTGAAAACTATGAAGCTATGCTTAAGAAGAGTGGAACTTAGTATCAGAGACTGTATGTATATGTAACTGGTTACTCATCATCTATATTTAGTTGTCTCACAGTTATTTTGGATTCATTAAATGTAATACTGATCTCATGATCTCTAATCTGTTAAGTATTTCATTTCTTAGTAAGTTTTCCCTATTGTAGTACAGTGTAACCTCTTCAACTGGCACCCTTCTTGACTGCCTCACTCTTTTTATAATGTGTGGAAGTAGAGATAAGAGGAAAATTTTCTCTTTTGCTCTCAAAGTTCTCAAGGACACTTAGCATCAGGTATTTTCTTGGATGGAGCAAAAGTGAATAAGAGGTCACCAGGGGTGTGGTGGGTATAATGCATATGAGTGGAGAGTATGATGTTGAAACTTAATCTCCTTTAATGGCCACACACATTTCAATATTGATTTTTTTATTTTTTAATAAAGTTACTAAGGCGTCATTAAAAGATGCTCATGGTAAGATAACATTTCATGTATGATGAAGTCTTTTTATTTAGTTAATGATTTTGATCTTTGCAGTTAGTTCATTTTACTAGAAAACAGTGTCAAATGATCCTATTTGGCCTACAAAGGTATCTCTAAAACAACAAATTACTTAGAGTCTAGATCTGGGTTTGATGTATTCTATCATCTAAATCAGCGGTTATCAACCTGTGGGTCGCGACCCCATTTGGGGGGTCGCCTAAGACCATTGGAAAACACATATATAATTACATATTGTTTTTGTGATTAATCACTATGCTTTAATTATGTTCAATTTGTAACAATGAAAATACATCCTGCATATCAGATATTTACATTACGATTCATAACAGTAGCAAAATTACAGTTATGAAGTAGCAACGAAAATAATTTTATGGGTGGGGGTCACCACAACATGAGGTACTGTATTAAAGGGTCGAGGCATTAGGAAGGTTGAGAACCACTGATCGAAATACAAAGATATAATCTGTAAACAGTGAGAAGCCACAAATGAGTCTTCACTGACTCAGGTGAAGTTGATTAATGTCATAACCTATTTTCTATTGTGTCTATAACTAATGATGACTGTGTTGGATGTAGTTAATATAGAATTAATACTTAGTGAGTTCAATATATAAAGGCAAATATCACTGTAAAGTGAACAAGAATTAGATTTTGGAAAATAGGAAGGTTTTTTGTATTAACAGACCTTTACTAGCACACAGTTTCCTTAATGGGCATGTGGAGATAATGGAACAGAGTGAAGATTCAGAGCCACTGCGAAACTGACAATCTCCTGTAAAGTGAACATTGATACTTATCAAGATAAAGAAAAGGTGTCTTTATTTTGAAAACCAATTGAAAAGTCCCATCCTCTTTTGGTATTTAAAAATTTGCTTTGTATTTGAAAAACTTTAATAAAGGGCATAAAATTGAGTATGCTTTCAACAGGAAGTATGGGCTCTACATTGTTGAGGACCATTAATGAAGACCGGAAGATTATACAGAAACAACCGAGCATCTAAAACAGGGCAGCTTTTTGGGAGAGAAGATGTGGGGATAAATGTGAATTTCAGGTTGTTTCCACCAATCACTTCAGTCACACAATTATTCAAGTCAGACAACCAGTTTGACTGGCTTTTTGACCTTATTAATATGCTGTTTGACCAAATTGATTCAACAATTCAGTTGAAATGGCAGAGTCACAGTCTTAGGCTCTGCAAATGCTATCTATAAGTTCAAGTCAGTGGACAGCATTCACTGTGTACAGAGGGTGGGTATAATGCAATAATTACTTAAACCTTTCTTTTCTAAACCTGCTAAACCTGCTAATCCTGCTCTTCCCCCTTTCCTCTCAAGAAATCACATTGCTTCCTTCCTCAGAGAAAAAATACACTAAAAAATTCTATTACTACATGTCACTTACACAAACCTTAACTGTCAGTTATGGTCTCTTTTGACAAAAATGCCTGACTTTTAGAGACCTCAATATGCTCATACCTTGATAATTTTCTTTTTTCATTGTTGTTATTGTTTTCATTTTTAAACATGGTGACATGTGGATTTTACTCAGCACAACATTCTTTTAAGAAAAAATACTCCAGAATTTTCAAGATCACTCAACTAAAATAAAATTTTCTTGTCTGAATCCAGTTCTCTTCTGGACTATATTTCTTTTTACTGATTAAATATTTCTCCAGTCTTTTTAACATATCTAACATTCTATGACTATAGAAAGGTATTATTAATTCTGTTTATTCTGATTCTTTAACCAAAAATGGAAAGGCAGTAGAAAACAAAAAATTAAAATTTTAAAATAATTTTGTAATTTATGCTAAATTTCTTAGCATAGATCTACCTTAGCACCTATGTAAGGAACAAGGTAGAAAATGTAATAGGGGCTGTCATGATCGAACTTGTAAAATTCTATCATGTAACCCTAAGATTCTTGTTTTAATAGAGAGTTAAAGTATGCTACAATTCACAGTTGCTTCATAGGATAAATTATTAACTCTACATTTGTCTTATTTCAGCATAATTTGGATTTATTCAGGAAAATACTTTTTTCTTATTCTTTATGAAAAGAATATGCAAGAAATACAGGATGGAGCGAAAGTAGGTTTATAGTTGTATGTGAGAGTTTATTCTTGTATTATTTATTATTATTTTCCATATCAACAACTGTAAACCTACTTTTGCTCTACTTTATATGATGTATTAGATAGTGTAATGAGATGATTATAATATATGATCTTAAAAATAAAATTGTAGCTGCAGTGCTAACATCTTTGTTGAGGGGAAAGCCAGCCAGTTCTTGAAATAAAGAGAACAATGGTGTTCATTAGGTCATCCTAACAGCACAAAAATTACATGGTTTATTCTATGAAATTCTCTCTATAGAGTTTATGTAACCAATCAAAGATATATTTGTTTTGCATTTGAAAATGATCATACTTTAATAGGATTATCTCCTGAATGGCATAAAAAGTAAATACTCATAAAAATGATTCCAACTTGCATTTTGAATAAATCATACTAGGCAATTAATAGAGGAAAATAAGTCTGTGAACTTTGTTTTAATCTTCTCATTGTATTTTTCAGAAGAAAAAAATAACATGAGAGTTATTTACTAAATACCAAATTAAAAGAAGACACAAATAAAAAAGAAATCATAAAAACATAAACCAAATAGAAAATTTGCTGTAGATAATAACCAGTTGTATTTCATGCTTCACATCTTAAAAAAATTTAGTGAGATTTGTTTGTTTGTATAGGAATAGAAAAATATCCCTTTGATTCTCTTTCCCTCAAACCTAGGCAGTTCTCTTTATTTCTGACTATTGTCAAAAGAAAGGTCAAGTTACCAGTAGCCTTCTGCCAGGAACAACTAACAAGCCCAGAGCTAGTACTTGATTCCATGATGTTTGGCCCTAGATCTGCCCATTACTCTCTGGAAATTGTTTTTCACTTCAACTTTCTCATTCGTAAATGAAAAATGAAAATGTCCAACTGTCTGACTTGAGATGCAATAAAATATATATGTAAATATTTTTGTAAGTAAAACAAAATCAGTCACATAAGATAATCATCGATTTACTTTTTAAACTGAGATACAAAAATATGTTCTTAAAAAACACCTCAGAGTTGAGTGTCATATGTCTATTTGCAGCTGCTTTATTTGTTTCAGCACTGTTTCCGAACTACTAGTATTCACCCAATAAGTGCACAAGCAATGGCACTGCACATAGAGCTGAAACATTTTCCCCTTGTGCATTAATAAACATTGTTTTTCTACATTAAAAGGGGATTACAACTCAGTGTTTCCTAATATTTATCATCTATGGACCATACTCAGTTCTTTCCCAAAATATGCATTTTCTTATAACTTTAATAGAAGGAAATAAAGATTTCTTTCTAAGGAAGGAAGACATTAGTTTGTAATTAAATGTAAAACCCTAGAAGTCAGAGACACACAAGTTAGAGTAATGTCTCTGCCTCTTAACTTGAAGCAATGAGACAATTACATACCTCCTCCTAGGCTTAGTTAAGCCATAAAATGGTGGTGATAAAAGCTATCATGCAAGGTTATGTAGATTAAGTGTAAAAGTATATAAAACTGGCAAGTATTAGTATGATAATCTGGCTTCTTAGTATTTCTCAACTACTGTCAAGCTGAGTAAAGTTAGTTATCTAATCATTTATATTTAAAATGAAATACTGATTGGGTAAATGCATGATAGCCATTCCCAGCATCACAAGAAACCCCATCCAATCCAAGATACCATTTTATTGTGACCACTTACCTCAGTTAGAAAAGGGGTTCTGTGTCCATTTAACTCATGAAGCCAACTCCCTAGAAGGGTAAATTACTTACCTCAGTTCACCTAGAGCAGGGGTCTGCAATCTTTTTCTGTAAAGAGCCAGATAGTTATTAATTTAGGCTTTGCACATAATGAGGTCTCTGTTCCAACTACTCAACTATAGTGTTGTAGTGCAGAAACAGCAATACATAAACCAGTGTTTAATAAAATTTTGTTTACATACACTAATTTGAATTTTGTATAATTTTAATGCCATTATTATTTTGTTTTTTCTCCAACTGCTTAAAAATATAATAAAAACATTTTTTTAGCTCATCATCATAAAAAACAGTTGGCGGGCCAGTTTGGATGTTGCTATAGAGCATTAAGTGGATAGTTGGGACTAAATTCCAGGTTTTAAAAGGCTAACTTATTAGCCTATTATTAAAATTTCAAATTAATTGACATCATTAAAAATTATTTATTATATAATATACATGTCTGAGGTATATATTTCTTGAATTACATTATCACTGCCTAGATAGCAGATGAAAGACCAAAATATAGCTGCAAAATTTGAATTTTTCACTAAAGTTACAAGACAAATCAATAATTCTTTCTCTTGAGGCATAAAGTTATTTTCAAAATGGCAAATAAAAAAAAAAGTAAAAGATTATATGCCTCTCCATGTACATATATTTGGCTTAGTCTCCTGGTGACTGTGAGGTCTGTTTCAGCACGCAGCCCCTCATCATTACACACTGAAACACTGTTGATAATGTCTCCAAAAACTGCAGCAGGACCCAAATATTTGAAGACCTTGGGAAAGCAGCACAAACCACTGTTTGTGTAAGGTTCATGAAGAGAAAAACAAACCTCCTGATGACAGTGGTTAGCAAATTGTTTTCAGAAACAAAAAAGGAGTAATGTAAATTTTCAAGTAGAATGGCAAAATTGCACACTAATTAGTTATTATGGAAATAAGACACATTTATTTAGTACCACTGGCTTACTTATCTTGACATGTTTAACTTATTAAGAAGGAAACGCTTTAGAAGGTGTTTATAAATTAAAGGATCACTTTCTTTTGTAACTTATGCAAAGCAAAATAAGTCAGTCAGAGAAAGGGAAGCATCACGTGATTTCACTCATATGTGGAATCTAATGAACAAAATAAACTGATGAACAAATTAGATCCAGAGACATAGAAGCATGGAATAGCCTGTGGAATCTCAGAGGGAAGATGGGGGTGGGTGGGAAGAGATAAACAGATCAACCAAAGAACTTGTATGCATATATGCATAACCCATGGACACAGACAATAGGATAGTGAAGGCCTGGGGATGGGGGTGGGCTAGAAGGGGTCAATGGAGGAAAAGGGGGGGATATATGTGATATTTTTAACAATAAAGATTTTAAATCAACAAATAAAAAAATAAATGATTAAAAAAAGTGGTTTCATGGTAGGGAAGAAAAAAAAATCTACACTAGGAAGAACATTCTTTATCCTACATTGCAACAGTATTGGTATAATTTACAGTGCAGGACAGTGACCAGAGAGAGCTCAAATATATAGCCATTTTCTTTGTGTCTTTTTCCATTTATTTTCTCATTCCTGTGATGGAGAATCCAATCAAATTCATGACTTCGTGTAATATTGTTAGAATTCACCTAAATGGCTTCATACTGAAACCTATGGTTTTCTGCATTGGCTGGCTAAACTTCACCTTGATTGTGCTAGACAACCTGCCATTTTTAATTATTTTACAGGGAAACATCCGGACTAGGACACTTTTGTAAAGAAACACTAGCATGCCTTTCTGATGTGTGGGGTTGTTGGCTGCTTCTACTGGACAGGGGGATTTGACATACAAACTAATTAAAGAAAGTTCAGGCAAAATTTTTGCTTAAGGACTTCTTTAACCTAATGGTGAATGATTATTCCCTGAAATTTGCTGCTGTCTCAAATATCATGTCCCAAGGTCTTAAATCATTCTTTCCAGGAAAACATCAGGTTTAAAAAATAGATATAAATAACAAAAAAAAGATGAAGAAGCCAAAGCTATCTATATATATAAAAAGCCCGTGTCCGTGATGACCAGGACGACCAAACGACCAGTCACCATGAGGTGGCATTGACCACCTCTTGGTCCCTCCCTCCCCGGCCCGCAAGTGGCAGCGGGGCAGGACTGGGGACTGGCAAGCAGGCTGAATGGTTGACCTCTTGGTCCCTACCCCTGGCCCGCAGGCTCCTATGGATCAGCGAGGGTGAACGGGGATATTGGGGTGGGTGGCAGGAGGACCGGGCTGGCTGTCAGGCCGTTGGGATCACCAGCTCATCCCTAGATGCACGGGAGCTCAGGCCTGTGGGAAAGCAGGTGCTGGCAACTTCACCTCCATGCGCGTGCGCCGGGCCGGCTGCTGATGGAACGCGCGGTCGCGAGAGCGCCCTGCAGTTTCCACCAGTGCCTCGAGCCCCAGTGTCAGTGGCAGTGGCGGTGGGAGTGGCGGCCATGGCACCCATGTGAGCGGCCCTGAGCGGGCAGCCTGTTCCATTAGCGGCTGGCCTGGCACATGTGTATGGAGGTGAAGTCACCAGCGCCTGCTTTCCCGCAGGCCTGAGCCCCGGAGCAGCCGGGGATGAGCTGGTGATCCCAATGGCCTGACAGCCCAGTGGCGGAGGCGGCATTCAGCCTGGGGACTGGCGAACGGGCAGAAGATGGCCCTAATTGCAGGAGGCTAGGCCTAGAGGCCCTACCTGCACGATTTCATGCGCTGGGCCTCTAGTCCTATATAATAAAAGGCTAATATGCAAATCGACCAAACGGTGGACTGACTGGTGGCCATGACAGGCACTGACCACCAGATGGCAGACACTCAATGCAGAAGCTGCCCCCTGGTGGTCAGTGCGCTCCCACAGGTGGAGCACCACTCAGCCAGGAGCCCTGAGCCAGGCTCATGGCTGGCGAGTGCAGCGGTGGTGGCGGGAGCCTCTCCCGCCTCCAGGGCAGTGCTTAGGATGTCCGACTGCCGGCTTAGGCCCGCTCCCCGCAAGAGGGTGCAGGCCGGCCTGAGGGACCCCCTCCCCCCGAGTGCACACGTTTTGTGCACCGGGCCTCTAGTAAAATCATAAAATAGAAGAATGAAAAAAGAAAAGGTAAAATGTGATAAGAAATCAAAGGCAATTGGACAAAAACTATGAAATCATGCAAAATAAAATTTCTCAAGGCTATGAATACATTAAAGGGAAAGAGCAGATCAAATATATTCTAAATTGAAATGAATATAACCAGGCATTGTCTCTGCATTCCCAACAGGCACTTCATTGTTTAGGCACTTTCCAGTTGGAGTCCTGAACACTGAGTGTGTTGTGCTAGCAGAGAGAGGAGAGATAAGAGAAAACTAAGCCAACTTCTTTTTTATCTTTTCCTGAGGCTCTTTTTGCAAACTTGAAATTTCTTCTTCAGAAATATATGACAATTAAGAGATAAACCTCCCTTTCCCACCCCCCTCACATGTTCAAAAGTGAAAATTCAACCACTAGGTAAAACCCTAGAGCCCAATGCTGACATATTCCCTAGCCTTGCTAAAGAGAAAATAAACACAGGTTGAGATTATTTGAAATAGAATTGTTGAGAACTGCTTAACTCAAGTTTTGTTTTTGGTATTATCTGAAGCAGCTAAAACCAATGGCTCTGTAATAAGACTCCCATCATTTAAATTGCTTCTTTACTGCTTCTTATGTGATCTTAAACCAGGTCACTTAATCTCTTTTCTTCAGTTTACTTATATGTAAAGTGGAATAATGACAGTTAATACTTTATAAAGTTATTAATATTAAATGAATTAAAGCAGGTAGAGATTTTTGCCTGGCATATAAGTAATTTTATAATTCACATTATGATGCCAAAATTTCTTGTCTTGTGAAATCGAAGAATGAGTTCACGGACAAAGACAGTAAGTGGAAGCAAAGTTTATTGAGAGAGAGAAGAACTCCCTGCAGCAAAGAGCAGCAGGAAGGGGACCCTAAGTGGGTTACCAGTGAAGCTTCTTTGTCTCAGGTTCCAAAGTCCCCTGCCCCTTAAGCCAGTCCTGGAAAAGGTGCAGCTGGGGTTCCAGAAGAGCCAAAAGCGGGCCAGTTGTCCAGAGCTTCCATCCCATGATGCAGCTTGGGGTAGTTCAGCATCCAAGCTAATTAAAGTGCACTACTCCATGTGTGGAGTCCCTTATGGCCATAAGCAGGGGAGCATATCCCCTGCCATAGGAGAGCCAGGAAGGCAGTGCACCAAAGAGAGAAGAGAGCTTGCTTCTTGTCTAGGGATAGAAATGGTGAGGTAGTGAAACCCTAAACAACTGCAGCTAGAGATGTTTAATAAAGACATACTTCTTTGTGATAAGGAGTACATTTTTAGCTTGTAAACAATTTGGATTTACTCTTTTTGCCCAAAGGAATGAAGCATAAAACACAAAACCATTAAAGCGGTGTTGGCAGAAGTATTAGAGACTTGAGGGAGAGAAAGACAAAAACAATGTATTGAAGGCAGACATTATACAGGAAGTTTTTCCCCCTCAACCGAGAGTAAGAAAAAGTCTACATTACAACTACACATAAGCACACACAAAAATCAAAAGTTTTATTAATTAATACCTTTATTGGTTGTTTTTTCTCTGCTCTTCACCTCTTTGTCCTCTTTGCTATTCTAAGAGATCATTTATCTAAAGTGAATTAAAAATGCATAAAGATATTCTATACAGTTCCAACAGTACCAACAGCACTATTTATGAAAAAAAAAACATGGCAGAGGATGATATATAACATTTATGAAAGGAGGGAAGAAAGAAAGGAAGGAAGGAAAAGAAAAAGAAAAGGAAGGGGGGAGGGAGGAATGACTGAGTCATTTGAACTTGAGTAATATAAAAAAACCCACTAAATTGGAGCAAAGTATTTCCTTGATCATAACACAACATGATGTATGATTCCATAGGTAGGTGAAATTTAAAACTAATACCAAAATAGATACTTATATGAGTTGTATTATTTTTTGTAACTATTTTTCTATCATATCTGTGGATGATTTTCATTACCTAATAAATATTCAGTAACTTGTGACATAAAGTCATGTGTGAAAGTCCTATGTCATTATCAATAACTCCTTGAAAAATCATTATGTCTAAGGACTCTAGCAGGCAAGATTCTGAAGCCAAGTTAAAAACAAACAAGTGGGACTCCTTGCACTAATGTTTCTCAATATTAGAACCAAAATTACTTGCAGGACTTTTAAAACACTAGGCTCCATCCCTAAAATTTCTGATTTAGTACGTTTAATTAGGGTCTGATTGATTTGCGTTTCAACAAGTTCCCAGTTTTTCTGAGGCTGCTCTTCCCAGGATCACACTTTGAGAACCACCATCTCACACAACCGTTTATTCACTTCAACATGTTTGCTCACATTTTCTTTTCTCGTTATTCCTGTGAATTAGTTACTATTATTACTTTTAATTAAGAACAGAAATACAATGCAATGACTTAAAAGAAACAACACAGTTAAATAAAATTCTTAATTAAAACCCTGATTTTTGAAGCCAAATTATATAGTCTTTCTACTGTTTTAAATTTCATAGAAGGAATGATTATCTGCTCAGAGCATTGAAGAAGGATGAGAGAAAAATACCATGTGGTGAATTAGCTAGAGAATCAGAAACAAATTAATTATAGGCTTGATAAACAGCAGCAAGAACACAATTGAAGTTGAATGAAATTGAATTTGTAATGACCAGTTTTGCATTGTTTTTCAAATTCTTTGAGCTGATTCACCATGGGTTACTGCTATTTCCTAAAGATCTCTGCCCTTATTTTGGATTAGAATTAAAATCTTAAGTTACTAGCAGAAACTTTGTATCTATTATATATTTATCACAGATGGGTAAATAAAAATGAACTGTGTATAGTCTTTTGGTATTTAAATAATAAAATATTACTATTATCATTGCACAAAAAATATTTTGAATACTAACACTAAAAATCATGACAGGTTATTTTAAATGTGGTACTTTAGATGTCTTATGTTTTAACATCTATTTCTAAATATGTATCAAAATTAATGAAAACTAAAGTGTGTTGGCATGCATAGTTACTTAAAATACTATAAAATAATTCTGTTTTTGGATTTTAGTCAAATTAATTCAGAATCTTTATCAGCCTGGCAACATAATTTGGCAACACTGGATGATATATAGTTCAAATTATGTTACTATATAGGTGCACTCTTAATCAATTTAGCTGAAGTTATGGCCAGAGATATTTTCTAAATTGTTCTGCCATTTTGTGAGTAGACAAAGCCAATCTTCTGTGAAAATCTGCAAAACCAAAACAGTGGGCATCTGTTTTTCCAGAATAGACTGAAATGCCACTATTAACAGCATTAGGAACACACAATTCAGTATTAGGCAAATGGAATTTGGACCCTCTCCAAGGGATTTTATTACTATAAACACCAGAAGTTCCATTCACTGCACTTGTTTCACCCATCAGAACTCTGAGAACAGCATTATATTAAAACTTTCTTGTTCCTATAAGTGAATCATTTATAGCAGCTTAGAAATATGTTTTTCAATTTCTTTCTGGCAGGGAGGAGGAGAAAGGAGTTGACTTTGCTGGTTACAACTATAAACATATTTTTAAATTACATTTTTGTTGATTTGGGAGAGGGAGAGAGAGATAGAAACATCAATGATGAGAGAGATTCACTGATTGGCTGCCTCCAGCATACCTCCCACCAGGGATCAAGCCCACAACCTGGGCACATGCTCAGACCTGGAATCTAACAGCAACCTCCTGGTTCATAGGTAGCTCTTTTATATTGACATATGCTGTAAGTGTACAGAGACCATATTTCTAAGGCCTAGTGTGAAAAAACAATTATAAATATCTGATTAATAACACTTTATATTGATTGCACATTGAAATGATAATATTTGAATATAGTAGATACATTAAAATATACTATTCAGTTATTATTAAATATAACACATATTCAATATGTCACATGTAATATATTTATTCCATTTATTTCCTTGGAATCGAACTTTTGGATTGTGTTTAATATTACTGTTTGGATTACATTTTTAAACAAACAACTAGCTATGCATTTATAGAAAGGTAAACAATCCCACAAAGATGATAGCTATGCTATTCACAAATACACCTTCTGTGACTAGGTCCTGAAATATTTATATAAATTCTATTTTAAGGTAACATTTCATAAAGTGTTTGGTAATGACCAAAGCATCAAGAGATTTTGCTCAAAATGTAGGTTTTAGAATGTGTTTAGGAAATGTTGGATTAAATAACACTTGAAGGGTTTCTAAACAACCTGCCTTTTAAGGATTATGTTAATACTAGAGGCCCAGTACACAAAAATTTGTGCACTCGGGAGGTTCCTCAACCCGGCCTGTGCCCTCTCGCAGTCTGAGACCCCTCAGGGGATGACCACCTGCTGGCTTAGGCCCGCTCCTCAGGAGATTGGGCCTAAGCTGGCAGTCAGACATCCCTCTGGTAGCCCGGCAGCCCTCGGGGGATGTCCATTTGTCAGCGGGGAGCAGGCCTAAGCTCCAGTCGGACATCCTTAGCGCTACTGAGGAGGCGGGAGAGGCTCCCACCACCACCACTGTACTGGCAGCCATCAGACTGGCTTGTGGCTGAGCAGAGCTCCCCCTGTGGGAGCACACTGACCACCAGGGGGCATCTCCTGCATTGAGCGTCTGCCCCCTGGTGGTCAGTGTGTGTCATAGTGGCCAGTCATTCCCAGTCGTTCTGCTATTAGGGTCAATTTGCATATTACCCTTTTATTATATAGAA
>NW_005369942.1:4153762-4192445 GCF_000412655.1 Myotis brandtii
CTTCCTCCATCGCCAGGGGCAACCCACTCCTGCTTGCTCCAGCTCCGTGGCCATGGCTGGCTGAAAGCAGGTATCTGGGGTTTATTTACCTTCTATAATTGAAACTTTGTTGCTTTCAGTAGAGCTCAGAGCCGGGCCGTTGAAGGCGAGGAAGCTTGGCTTCCTCCATCACTGGAGCAAGCAAGCCTCCTGCTCGCTCCAGCTTGGTGGCTGCCAGCTGCCATCTTGGTTGGGTGAATTTGCATATAGTCACTCTGATTGGCTGGTGGGTGTGGCTTGGGCGTAGCGGAGGTGCGGTCAGTTTGCATGTTTCTTTTTTATTAGATTAGATGTGCTGTTGAATCTTCAGTGAAGGGTCCTTAAAATATTCATTTTTTTTCCTTGACACAAGTCAAAAGAGTCCTACTAAAATTTTTCTGCAATACACTATGGTTCCTCTATAACAAAATAGGTATCTGAATTATTTCAGAAAAGGTATCTCATCTGTATGTGCTGGATTCAAACTCAGAAGGTCCACACTACTTCTCTAATGACTTTTTGGATATTAAGCATTACTTTAAATTCTTATGCTTTGCTTTTCTGCTTAGATTATTCTCCAACTATCCAAACAGCTTTGTAAGAAATGAGTGGAGAATGACTAAGTTTACCATGTGCCTTCTGATCTCAGATAGGCATTTCTAACCAGAAAGCATCTTTTAATTTCTAAAAGGGAATTGCTAACTTTATATGAATTATTTTAATACTAATCAGCCATCCAACTGCTTATTTCTTAAAGTTGCCCAGGCCTTATTCTACTGGGAGTTTGTGAAAATACAACAACTCAAAATATCTATCTATAGTGGAAATAATACTGAGAGTAAATTGTTGACATTTTTACCATGACATTAACCAGTTGGGAGATATATTAAAAATCGTTGCAAATTTATAATATTTGACAGATTTTAAAATATGTGGCACTATTTGAAATCATTATATATTTAAAGAATGAATAGAAAGGCAGTACAGGTTCTATGAGCTGGCCTGTGTTACTTGGTTGGGTTTTGTCCCCTGCACCAAAAAGTTGCTGGTTCTATTCACAGTCAGGGCACATGCCTGAGTTGTGGGCTCGATCCCCATTGAGGGGCTTGCAGGAGGCAGCTAATCAATGATTTTTTCCCATCATTGAAGTTTCTATCTCTGGATCCCTCTCCCTTCCTCTGAAATCAATTACAATATTTTTTTTTATAAAAGAAGTGATGTTTCTATATATTGTTCCAACTATAGTTACCTTATTAAAATAAGAAACCCTTTCAACTTCTGTTTCTGATTATTTCACCTTTGCAGGTGAGTAAAGGAATGCCAATATCAACCTAGCACAGATAAATTCCAACAGAACAATGTTTGTTATTATTTCAATTTAGAAACAAAACACACACTAAATATATTAATATTGTGATCCCAGTGTGTTTTGGTGCTACAATTAGAATTAATTTTATAGTAGGTAGAATTTCTAGGTTATAAAAACCTTTTGTAGTTAAGAATTACTTAATTTATCTTTAAGCATTGTAAAAAACTTGAATAAAAGTTTGATTTATGCAGATACACAGATACACACAGACACCCATCAGTCGGCTCCTTTGAGTGTGCTTTCTGGTTAATAAGCCAGAGAGATAAGTCTGTCTGGGCTCCGCACAAGATGAGGACATCTAGGGATATGATGAGGTCAGTGCCTTACTCTGACAGACAGGAGCAGTTCAACACTACAAAAAGGCAGAGCTCTGACTAGGAAATGGAGCAGCTGTAGGTGCATCATGTAAATTTGGATGACGAAAATCAGTCTAACTTGATGGCTGCAAAGCCTACGACTGAAAAAAGGAGCTCTAGCATCACAAAGGTTTTCTCCAAGATGTGCCATTACCCTAACATTGTTAACATACTGTTCCCACAGATCCCAGTTCCAAGGAACATTACAGTCAACCCTGAGTATCTCTTCCCTTTGGATCAAGAAATCAAGAATAAAAGAGGCAGGTATGTGTTCACACTTTTACCCTTTCTTTCTGCATCCAAAGGTAAGCCAGACTTTATCTGTTAAGGGCCCACCATTCAGTATTCAGTTTGACTGGCCTAGGTAGATGGGTTAAAGAAGAGTAAATGAATGATCTTTGTGGAAGAATCCTGAATTCTGGGTTCCTTTTGAACACCTGTAAAAGGCCTTAAATTTATAAAGACTCATTTGTTTCTTTTTAAGGAGACAATAGCTGAAAATGCTTTTCAAAAGTAGCAAACATTTAAAGTATACTTTTAAAATGTTTTAAATATTTCAAATTTAAATATGTAGAAAGAAGTATTGTGAACAACATATATAACATAGATACTCCGTATATTTACATTAATGTAACAAAATTCTGTATTGACACAATACTTTCAAAATTGCTAACTTCATTTCATTGTTATATGATCTAATTTTACATTACTGTTCAGGGATTATATTTTCTTTTTCTTCTTCCCTATACATGTTCCCTATTTATATTTACGTTTTCTCACAGACTTCCATACTTTAAACAAAAAAGTAACTCTTATTCAAATATGTATTTTTTTTAATTTCTTTATTGATTAAGGTATTACATATGTGTCCTTATTCTTCCCATTGCCCCCACCCCACCGCTCCACTCATCCCCTCATCCCCCTGGTGTCTGTGTCCATTGGTTAGGCTTATATGCATGCATACAAGTCTCCCTTACCCCGACCCTTCCCTACCTTCCCTCTGGGGTTTGACAGTCTGATCGATGGTCTGTGTCTCTGGATATGTTTTTGTCCATCAGTTTATGTTGTTCATTATATTCCATAAATGAGTGAGCTCATGTGATATTTATCTTTCTCTGACTGGTATAATGCTCTCCAGTTCCATCCATGCTGTTGCACATGGTAAGAATCCTTCTTTTTTACCGCAGCGTAGTGTTCCATTGTGTAGATGTACCACAGTTTTTTAATCCACCCATCTGCTGATGGGCACTTAGGCTGTTTCCAAATCTTAGCTATGGTGAATTGTGCTGCTATGAACATAGAGGTGCATATATCCTTTCTGATTGGTGTTTCTGGTTTCTTGGGATATAGTCCTAGAAGTGGGATCACAGGGTCAAATGGGAGTTCCATTTTTAGTTTTTTGAGGAAACTCCATATTTTTATTGTTACTTTTTAAAAGATAAAGTAGGAAGTTAATTTTAGGTGTGTCCTTCAGCTGTTACTTAAAGGTGAACATGGTGGATGGATGGTGTGCACAGGCAGGCTAAATAGCCATCTCAGATGGTGATTAAAGAAAATTGAGTTTATTTAGGATTGGGGTTGGGGGATAGGATATCCAAAGGGAAGGGCTGCACAGCACCGAGCCAAGGAGACATTGGGTCGATGATGGCAGCACCCAGGAATTGGAGTCTCATCCTTATGTTCAGTCACTGGTGGAAAACATATTGTCCGTGGATTTTGGGGGCTGAGCTGGTGGGTTTGGAATGCGGACAGAAAGCAGGTGTGCAATCAGGTGCCTTCAGGACAGTTTCCATTCCTTGTGTGGCCTGATTTCCAGTGTCCAGTGGATTTCCCCCCATCTTTTGTTCTCCTGTGGAAGGAAGCTTACAAATGCCCTTAAGGATTGCATTGCCCTATCGGCATAACAATTACCACTTCAAATTTACCCTTGCTGAGTATATTGCTTTAAGATAAATCATTATACTTAAAGGATTCTGAAAGGTTTCCAGTTAAGAATTCAATTTGTCCAGATTGCACACAGAGAAAATTCTATGGAAAGTCAGTTGTATAATGATGGACTGAGACCTATGGCTAAAGCTATTACAGAGGAGATGAGGAAACCCCTGTTCTTGTTTTCTTGAAGGAAAGTTTTCGATCAAGAGACAAAGTGTAGAAAAGCAAGCCGGAATTTATTGACAACAGCAAAAAATATACTTAGGAGAGTGAAACAAGAAAGAGCATAGGAGGAGCAACAGGAGCCTAGGCTGGGCTTCCTGGTCCCACTGGGATGTCAGAGAAAAGGGGACCTGGGAGACAGGTTCAGGGGGTTAGCCTCGGACAAGCTGCCGCTACACATTGCTCACCTGGTTGCAAGTCTCATGGGGTCCCTTAGAGACTTGGGAGATAAGTGCCTGTGGGGGAATGGCATGGGTGTGCTTCTTGGAGGGAGAGCACACACTGGGTCCTTTGTTCTGAGTGTATTTATATCTCTCTTGCAGGTAGAAAACTTAGTGGAGCTCTCAGGGGAGGGTCTTAATAGAATGTTCATAAGCTTTTCAGGTGCGCTCTTTCAGGGTCATGGTCTCTACTGATTGGCCAGTGCCAGGGAAGGGGGTCATTAGTTAATGTGGCTGGTCCTGAGGCAGCCAAGGTGTCTCACTTGTCTGGTTTTGTTGCTTTTCTGGGCCTGAAGCTGAAATACAACTGAGGTCTAGATGTTATCTTTAAGGAGGAAAAGTCAGGGAGTCTAAACCACCTGACGAGCGATAGGAAAGATTGGGGTCTAGACTGCATGATGTGATTTGCTAGGGGACAATAGGGTACCCTGGGGGCAATGTTCTTGTTTTCCCAGTTTCTCCCCTTGCTAGGCATCTGGGGCTTTCTTCCCTGGTGAGTTTCTGTACTTGGCCCATCATCCTTGCTCTGCTCATGTGTAACAAAACTATAGGTAATAATATTTACCTTAAATGTAACATAAAAGCAATTTAGGGGAAATTATTGCTATTCAAAATAGGAACCAACATATCAAGAATTTTTATCTGGGTTAAAAGGAAAAAGAAAATGAAAGAAAAAGTGAGGTAGAGGAGATTTGGTGCATTCATTATTTGATTTAATCCCATATTCAGTTCCATATGTTTACTTGAGAGGATCACAGAGAGCCAAGAATACCAAGTATCATTTTCCCCCTAATCATTTAGGCATGGTTCCAAAGCAGAAGCTATTGTACCCACCAATTAGAATCAGAATATTGGCATCTGTTTTTTTGAAAATCTCCATCATCCTCTAGTAGCTGGATATTAAGAAAAAATAACTATTAAAACCAGTGAAACCATTAGAACAATTTTATGAAACTCTTCAACCTCCAAAGAGCTTAACATTCTCACTAAATAAGTTGGACTTGTTTTAAATATTTAAAGCAAGATGAGTACTGCTGTTTACTAGAAAAATGGCAAGTGATTCAAGTCAGGATTTTAATGTACAATGGATATGGGTGTAGAATAGAGGTTACCCAGATGCTAGTATAGATGAGTGGACATGAATTCTGTTTTTCTTAGTCATGATGATTTTAATTGAATATTTTTATTATAAGAAAATTAACAAGACAGCCCACATGCTAATAGCTTGAAGGAAACAAGGGAAGATTATATACAAGAATCATCAGAGACTCTAATGAAAACTTTAAAATATTTGCTGTAGTTTATTTGCTTATCTATAATAATAAAAGTGTAATATGCTAACTAGACCAGACAGCTGAATGATCTTCTGGACGACCTTCCGGAAGAAGCCAGGGCTGTGAGGGCCGAGCCCCTTGCACCAATTTCATGCATCGGGCCTCTAGTTATTTTATAAAAGGGAATTATAGGAATAATTGTGGGTGTGTTATTTATAGAGACATTTCTTTTTACTTAACACCAATAAAGAGGAATACCCAGATTTCCCAATAATGCATATAATATCACAATGTTAGGACAGAAATACTATTTTATTTTCAAATTGGCATGATGCTCCAATTCCCCACCCCCAAGAAGGAGAATCGCTCCTTCTTCTTACCTACTCAATATTCCTACAACACAAACTTACCATTATGGTACACTCTGTTAGTTTACAACTGACCAGAAAATATGAAATGGACTTGTGTGTTGGCGGCTGTACTAGACTCTCAGGGAGGTCCAGACAGAGAGAGTTCCTGCTGACATGGAGTTGATACATCAAGGTGGAGAGGCAAGGCTAAAAACTGATTGAAAGAACACAGGCTGAAAATTAGAAAAAAATTGCATTGTTTTTATTCTTAATTCCCTAATTATTTACTTAGATTCCATGGTTTACCTTTTTCCCCCCGTTTATAAAACGATTGACTCAAACCATAGAGTTTTAAATTGCTTTATGACTCTAGAATAAAAGGATAACATATATTTACTGTAAAAATATTCCTGGAATGTTTATACAAAAAATGTACGTAGTTCATCTTGAGAGACAAAACCTTACATTTTTACTTATATTATCTCATGAGCCATATGAGATAGTGTTTTCAGACCTTGTGGAAAATAACAAATAATACTTTTCTCTGTGTTAAGTGTAAATGGATTATATTTAAAACAATGAGATAGAAGTTTCTTGTCGTGAAGATACCTTTAGAGAGGTTATTTTGCTATTCCTTCTGTTTTCTACCTGAGAAAATGTTAAATAACATTCTAATAGTATGCACTACTTTCAACTTAAGATGTATCTCTTTTTTTGTTCCAAATGTCTAACTATGTATTCAGAACACAGGAGTGCTTTTCACAAGCTAACTCCACAATGGCTTTTGGGAATCCTTATATGCAGGAAAGTGACTTGGCTACTTTTTGACCTGCACTGAGGGAGAAAGGATGGCCATAGTGATACACATTCAGCGCTTCACTTCATTCAAGGCACTAAGGTCCTTATTTCCCCATCTTCCCTGCTGTGTAATAGAAATAATAAAATTGCAAGCAAGCACAATTATTGCACAAAGTTCTCATAGATACTTAAATAATGATAACATGTTGGAAAGAAATGGAAAGGGTCTTATTGTACCTGGCTTTGCAAACAATAGTAAAATTTACTCTTTCCACAATTTTTCGTGGCAAATATTTTTTTAAAAATTAAATTTATTAAGAGGATTTTTGAAATATGCAAATAGTCTTAATATCCCTGCACACTGCTAAGGTAGTTAAGGCTTATTTACTTTATGCAATATAACTAAGGAGATAAATTGGAATCAAATGGAGACATAAAACAATCTTTTTTACTGTAAAACTGACACCTAAAAGTAAGATTTTTATAAATGAATGAGAGAAAATACAAAAAAACAAACAAAAACATGTAGGCTTGTGTCAAGTATGTAAACAGTTTAAAATATGTGCATGTGGAAATCTGGATTAACTTACTTAAACATTCTTTTTGTTGTATAAAAACTGAAAACAAAGTTGATATAATTTAAACAATTCAAAATTTAGATTGAAAGGGGGTTAATAAATGCCCAAAGTCTTAGTTAAGTTAAATACAAATGACCATTTCTCTTAAATTAATTCCAGTGCTCATGTAGCCCAAATCAACAAGCCATAGAGTTGGCTTGTTGGGAGACAGAGGGAAGGGACAGAGCACCTACCCTCTTGCAGGGCAATTCCCTGGCTGCTGCTCCTAGTAACATCATTCCACTGAGAAGACTTAGCCAATATTTGATGAAAATTGTAATGAGTATTTTATATACATTTATAATTTAACTTCTAAGGATAACTGGTAAAAATGCTTTTACTTAAATCTAATAGAATAATTAGATTACCTTAGCTCCAATTATAAGATGAAGATGTCTGTCTTTGTGTGGTTTTGTGTGTGTGTGTGTGTGTGTGTGTGTGTGTGTGTGTATGTGTGTGTGTGAATATACGTTAAGTGTCAAAGTGCAAGCTATACCATGGAGGTAATACAAAACACTAACAAGCTAGAGGTTAAGCACTTGTGTCCATCACTGAGTTTATGTATGTTTGTCATAAATTTACAGTAAATATTATGCATATAATTGATCAAAAATAAAAATTAGCATGAGTTCAAATAGTTCTGTATAATTATTTCCCCAATAAATTAAATTTCAAAAGACAGAGCACTTTTTAAAATGCATAATTTTTTGACCAATCATAAAAGTTCCAATCACTGTAAATTGGAAACAAGATACTGAATCTGAATACTTTAGTTATCTAATTCAATAAACCACATATAAAAATTATATAACATTTTGGTATTAGGCATTAAATGAAATGTTTTATATAAAAGACAAATATTTCACTTACATACATTTTTATTGGCTGAGAAAATTTATCTAGATAAAGAAATGAAATAAATTTGGAGGTATTTGGTTATAAAAGTACCAGGCAATTTATAGGAATTATTTATCATAATCAAAAACAGCTTTAATAGAGATGGCAACTATTCCACTTCAACAACTTCAAGAGCATATCGGTTTCAAAGCCTAGTTGGAAGCTTTTAAATTCGAATACTAAGAAGAATGTGTAATTTAAGAAGCAAATATTCCAAAGAAGATGAGAGACTTTCAAAACACTACCTTTATGTTCATTCTTTTCTCCCCAAGGATAGGTCCTTTGCTTACTTCAAAGTATGTCTTAGTGGTAATACTAACTCAGCTGGAAACTGATTAATATTTTGTTGTGGCTCTTCATCCTTGAAGTTTATTTTTAATTTTCTAGTCTCCTTCTATTTGTAACAATTGCATCAGAGAAGGTGCACATGGCCCTTTTGCAGACAACCCTTTGATGATAAATGCCGTGGTAATTATTACCTGTGGCACAGGAATATGACCTGAACATTCCACAAACATGTGGTCTCTATTTGGAAAGAGGCCTGCGCTTCATCTATGGAAATACAATGTAATATTAAGGAATTAATACATGGTGAATAAAAACCAACATTAACCTGAGTTAAATTCAGTTTTTCCTATATATACCTGCTATTTTGACTCAGTATGGAGTTAAAGGAAGATTAGAATGATTGCTATAATAAAACATTTGGTTAAAGCATATTGTGAAATATAATGAAAAAATCATCATTTTATATATTTCTATTTTTATACTTTATGTACCTATGAAAGCTATTCAGATTTCTCCTGTTAGAGATCTTCATGTCAGTAACTAACTTTATGTGGTTAGCCATATTCTAATTGCTATTGACTGAATGTAATAAATTGTTCACTATACACATTTTTTAACCACAAGTTTAGTTATATTTAAAATTTTGTACAACGTTTTTACAATTTTATTTGTACTTTATACATATTATTTTATTTGTTTTTTAAGTGTATTTGTCCAATGTATCAATTTTTAGGTAGTCAGATTATTACATATGAAAATACATTTTTAAAAAATCAGTAAATGATGGTGGGTGGCTTTGGTAGAAATTAATTAAAAATAATCATCAAGAACATTTCTATGAAGCAGTCATTTTTATATGACAATTGTCAAACCCCATGGTAGAATGAATTTAATAAAAATTTAATGGTAGGATACTCACAGGGTACTTTAATAATAATTACCTGTGTGTATGTTCATGTGTGTGTTTTTTTAAAATATGCCCTGAAAAAAACACCTGTTAAACAAGCTAGGATGGCTATTTCCTACTTAAATGTAATAGTGTTTTCAAGTATGGTATCTTTTATATATTCTAAATAAAACACCAAAATAGCAATAAAATTAATTGAAGAAAGCTTTATAAACCTCAGTTTTCAAATTTGAGAAAGTCTAAGAAAATTAACTGAATAATATAAGAGAAATGATAAAGTGACCATATTCTCAAAGCAAAGTGCAATGACAGTAGATAAAAAGTAGGTAAAATTTAACTTCAATGACTGGAAATGCAGAGAGTAAGGAAATGTTTTCAAGGTAAATGATTATGGCTATAAATGAATATTGGAGAAAATTTCATAAAAAGAAAAACTAATTGAAGTAGAATCAAATTTTCTCAAAAGCATCTGAGAATAGTAATTTTGCAAAAAGGTTTTTCTGTCTGTTTTGTTAATCAAATACATTGGACAATAATAGAGAAGTAAATATTAGGTAGGAAAGATTGTGATAAGCCCTATGCAGTAAATCTATAGGAAGGATATGCAGTAGGAAATTCTCATGAAAAGGAGGGGAGAGTATGTTCAAAAATAGCCTGGTTTGTGTTGTAAAATTGGATCACAGAGCTGAAGAAAGTGTTTCCTGCATCACGTCTAGGGGAACATTCTAGTCAAAGGAAACAGAGTATGAAGGTCCTGAGGTAATACGGACATGCTTGACATGATTGAGGATTAATAACCAGAGCAGAGTGATGGGAATGAAATGAAAGGCAGGAACTAGTAAGATATAACGTCAGAAAATGAATAGATGGAGAGCATTTTAAGACACAGAAAAAAAATCTTCCAGGGCATTGCATTGCAGTGTAGGGAGAGAACTCTTGAGTAAAAAGGGGAGAGCCATGGGACAGTTTCAGGCAGATTCATCTGATTTGATTTAATTTTCAAAGGATCATTTGGCTGTTGAATTCAGGGTTCACTTTAGGCACAAGAACAAAATTAGGGAGAACACTTTGGAGCATGTTACAATAAACCCAGTAAGATGCAATGGTGGCTTAGACCAGGGTACTAGCAGTAAAGGTAGTTAGAAGTGACACTGGATGTATTTTGAAGGTAGGATCAACAGTATTTACTGATAATTTCATAATGTACTTGGGATCAAGAGTATAAAAGAAGAGCATAGGATAACTCCAAGTACTGGATCCTGTGAAACTTAAAGAATAACATTACTCTTTACTGGAGCAGCTGAATAGAGAAGTTAATTTAGAGTTTTGAATGTGCTAAGTGTGAGATATCTATTTGATAGAAGGGGGGGCACGTTAAATATTTTTGGTATGTCTGTAGTTCAAAGGTGATGTTTGACCTAGATTTACAAATTTTTGAAATGTTTCCATATGAGTGATATTTAAAGCATGACACTACTTGAGATAACATGCATATATATACAGACAGGCAAAAAAAATGGGGGGGCTTTCCAGAGAGCTCCAGATTTTTCCAAATAAAGAGGGCAGAGATCATAGAACAGACTAAGAAGGAACAACTAATGATGTGGGAAGAGAAATTAAGTGAAGACAGTGTTTTAAGGAGGAGAATCTTATCACCCATGTCAAATGCATCTAATAAATCCAGGAAGATAAAAACAAAAAGTAAACATTTAACAATATGAATGTTACTGGTGCCTTGGCTGGAGCAGAAATGATGAAGTGGAAGGTAAGAACAAAACTGAATATACAGGATCTCAGTCACAATAACAAAACAGGTATTAATGATACATTTAGGCAAGTCTTTCAAACAGATTTGGTTATAAAGGAAAAAATAAATAGCGTAATAGCTGGAGGACAAATATGGTGAGGGGTGGCCTTTTTAAAGATGGGAAATATTATAGCACGTTTGATGTCAATGGAAATAAATCTAGTATAGAGGAGAAATATCATACAAGAGGTAGAAGAGACAGATGAGACAATTATTCACATGATGCCCTGGATAAATAGAAGAAAACAGATGGGGTCATGAGCACAGGTGGAAAGTTTGGTGCTCGATTGGAACATAAATAGTTCATGCAAATTAAATCAGTAAATTCATTCATTCATTCATTCAACATACTTACTGGGTGCTTGTTCCATTGTTGTGAAACTATAATGATATAAAAATGAATAAAATAGAGTTTTCATAATGAGAATTGAAGTCCTCTGATGGAGTTAGGAATGAACACAATACATTTTAATTAATTTTGACTTAAAAAGAACTCTACTAGAGATTCAACATACAATGCTATCACGAAAGAGTACATTCCAAGAGAATGGCTGAATACTGATGAAATTTTCAAAAAGAACTTACATATAGTGATGATAAGTATAAAACCAGGTTTCAATGATTACTAAATTAGAATGAAAGATGGATAATCACAAGACATAGTAAATTCAAAGGCATAGAGGAGTTACTGGTTTAATGGGTTCTCTGAATGATGAGGAAGGTTTATGGTATATTTATGGGTAGTTTAGCAAGAGAGGCCAATGGTGGTTAGTCACATTCAGATATTGTGTACCATGCTTGAAATGAATTTTATTCTGTGTTTTGTGGCTGAAATATTTGGGGGATTAAGGAAGCCTGCCTCATTTCTTAGTTTGTTGACTAGCTGTGTGAGAATTAAATTACTAATATAGAGATTACCAGAAGAGAAGGTTAAAATATAGATACAGATTCAGATTGTACATACTGAGTTTGGGATGCCTATATGAGTTCCAGAGAAAGCACATTTGGGTGTAAATGTCTAAAGCAAATCACAGGTATGCCTTTGGGATACAGATCAGGTGTGTATGATCAAGAGAAAGGGCAATGCAAGTTTTACAGTGCCAGAAACTTGTACAATTTGGGAGGCCTTTAAGAAAACATATAAATGTTAAAATACAATATTTGGTATAATATTAAATGTTATATAGCCTATCTCTATATAAATACTTTTTAGCTACAATTAGTTTCTTCAATTTTTTTTGCATGTATATAAAATGTTATTACAAGAAGATGAGATGAAAAATACTTATTATTTTTAAATAAACTAAAAAAATGTCTGACAGTTGAATTTTATTTTGGGGCAAAACATCAGAAAATTTTCTAACAAAGGATCACAAAAAATTAACTTCTTTAAAACACACTGTCACTGTGCCCTAAGTTTGTATCTATAAATTGAGATATTTCTACAGACTTGGACAGGAACATCTGCAATATTTCTTCATTTTTTTAAACATTGACTCAGATAAAAATAAGTAAGCTTCTAATGATAATTGTTTTCAGATGAGTGCAGTGAAAATACTAGTGCAACTTAGATGAGGCTTTTAAAATACTACATTCATAGTCCCTCATTATACTTAGTATAAAAATATCTACTACTGTCTTTTGAATATCTCAAAAATTATGTCAAATATTAAAATTATATAATTATCAGAAAAGAATCTTTTATTTGAAAGTTTTATTTCCATTCCATTTGTTATTTTATCTATCATCAACTGGTATACCAAAGTGTTTTACTAAAATGTAAATCAAGATAATTGTTCTTCAAATTTGAATGTGTGTGTGTGAATGTGTATGTTATTCTGCAAGAGATAAATGGTTTTCTTGAAAGTATTGAGGCAGCTGCACTCTTTTCAGAGTGCTTCCTAGTTCATGAATACAAAAGTAGTATTTAACTTATCATTGTACTCAAGGGTGTATTTTATAAGCAATAGAAAAGCAGCTGGGAAAATTATTTTGTTACTTTTAGCATTGCTAGGTAATTAAAATTTTCTGGATTAGAGATATTTGAGTGTTTTCTATGTTGCTGATGATAGTTCTTACTAATGATATTAGTGCAGTAATTTTCCAATTTCAAATGTTAAGTATTTTTGTATGGTTAAGTGATTTTGTTAAGTCATATAGATAAATTAAGTCTGAAATTGAAGCCATGAACATTTGCAGGAACTTTTGCTATTGCATTTCCAGCTGCTCAACACTTCTATAGTAATCCCCATACCTCACCTCTTTTTTTGGAGAAGGGGAGTGTAAGAAGCACCAAGTGGTAACTTTTTCCTGTTACCATAGAAACATAAATTAAAAGTATACCAAAAAGAATAAAGATAGTAATAGGTGAGAAAAATAGCTAAATTATAGAAATTGATGTTATGGCTGAAAGCAACATATCAAATGTTTCTTCTTGGTCAGGGAATACTTCATTTAAGTCCTTCATAAAAACAAACATTCACTACTTTATTTTCTGATGTCTTCCCGAAATGAAAATTCCACATTTCTATCCACAGTCATTTTTTCAGATGTATAATTAACATATTTGTGTGGATTTTTAAAATGTATTTGTAGTAAAAGTTACCTTGAATTCTTTATAACATTCTGTAATTTACCCTAGAAATAATCTCTTATCCTCTATAATCCTCATTTTTGTGAACAAAGTAAGAGTCATTCGTTTGCATTTATACATAGAAGTTAAGTCTATGCTTTATTTTGTTACTTTTCCTTTGAGTGATTTAGATTCATAGACTATTACCAGTAATTGAAATAGTGATCTTGAGTTTTATTTCTTTCAAATTGAATTTAATAATTAATAAGTCACAATAATTTTCAACCAGGTTTCATTTAATAAAGTTTTCATTTATATATATTAGTAGGAGGAAGGAATAATAGTGCAACATTAAGAGGGAGTTTTTACTTCTCTTCGGATAATGGAAGTTGACAAATTTCTTGACACATTCTCAAAAATCAGCCAACACCCCCCCAAAAAAACCCCACCCTTATATAAATCAAAACCGAGAACAAGTAAAATCAAACCATCTACAGCCTACACTCTATCCTATCAACAAGGTGGAGATCATTGCAAACTTTAATTTCTTTGTATGTAGGGAAATATAAATTTCTGGTGAATCAAAGACTAGACTACTGGCATTGTTGGATCAGCACTACTTCTGGGAAAAGAAGAAGAATTTAAAGGGGAAGGTATTCCTAATAAGCATGGTAGTAAAGTATGAGTGCTACTGAGATATGAAAATACTAAAGATTCAGAAGAAAACTACCAAAATGAGGTCATATTTTAATGAAATGTGCATATAGATGGAAATAGAATAGAGCATATATACACTAAGGACCCAAAATGTATTCACTTTTCCCATTTTGCCTATTGTTTTGGAAAATCCAATGTAAATAAACATGAATGGGGGATAAAAGAACAAAGATTTCATTTAAAAAATGGTGGAAGAAGAAAAAGGAATCAAACAACTTCAGTAGATGAATACACACACACACACACACACACACACATACACACACTAAGACATAAAGGAAAGAAAAACTGGATCTTCATACCCACTTGAATAAAAAGTAATTTAATCAACATGAAAGATAAAGAACACTGTAATTAGAAATTCATAATTTCCAAATAGATAGGACAACTAAGAGCAGTATGTGATGATATCTGCTAGAACTCAGGAAGGAGATGAAGGAACAAGACAAAACTGTCTCCAAAATGAGTCCTAATTTACATGGTGTCCAATAGAGAAGAGACTTATGAGTGATATTAAAGAATATACAAAATAGAACTGAAGTACAGTTTTCTTTCTTTCACTCTAATAGTCCTCTCCAATAAGGCTGTGCCCAATAAAGCAGCTTTTTTCAAGAGCATCAGTAACATGCTCACTGGTAAATCTTTGGTTGGTCTTCATGCCCTGTAAGAAATCATTTCACACAAGTGGGCTCTCGTTTTTTTTCTTGAGACTATTTACATTTTTATTTGGCTTTAAGGTCATTGCACTTTGTAAGTTTTCCTGAACCTCTGTGACTGCTGCTTCTTTGTCTCACTGCTGATTCCTTCACTTCTCCTTGACATGTAACCCTTATTTTCCACAGAGCTCAGTCCTTGAGTATCATATGCTATTTACACTCAATCATTTATTGATCTCATACAGTCTGTGACTTTCAATAACTTTTATTTTCTGACAAATATCAAATGTATGTAGGTCAAAGCTCAGATTTTCCCCTGAACCACTTTTATTAAAAGCTTCTTTTAACAACATTAAAAATTTTATATCTCTTTCAGCCCCAGAAACTTTATATCCACTGTCATGGTTTTATCTTTTTTTAAACTTTATTTTTATTGGTGACACTATTTACAGATATCTTCCTTACCCCCATTTCCCCACCTCCACCCAGCCACCACTCCCCTTCCTTCTGGCCATTGCCACCTTGTTGTCTGTGTCCATGGGCTATGCATATATGTATAATCTTTGGTTAATCCCTTCACCTTCTTTCCTCCACTTCATCCCTCCCCCTTGCCCTTCTGACAGTTGTCAGTCTGTTCCATGTATCCATTCATCTGTTTCTATTTGTCGGCTTATTTTGTTTATTAGCTTCCACATATAGGTGAAATCATATGGTATTTGTCTTTTTCTGACTGGTTTATTTCACTGAACATAATATCCAGGTCCATCCATGATGTCATGAAAAGTAAGATTTCCTTCTTTTTTACAGCCACATAGTTTTCCATTGTGTAAATATACCACAGATTTTTTACCCACTCATCTACTGATGGGAACTTTGGCTGTTTCCACATCTTGGCTATTGTAAATAACGCTGTTATGAATGTAGGGGTGCATATATTCTTTCGAATTGGTGTTTCAGAATTCTTAGGATATATTCCCAGAAGTGGGATCTCTGGATCAAAAGGCAGTCCCATTTTTAATTTTTTGAGGAAACTCTATACTCTTTTCCACAATGGTTGCACCAGTCTGCATTCCTACCAGCACTGTACTAGGGTTCCCTCCACACTTGTTTGTTGATTTATTGATGTAACCATTATGACAGGTGTGAGGTGATATCTCATTGTGGTTTTTATTTGAATCAGTGACATTGAGCATTTTTTCATATGTGTATTGGCCATCTGTATGTCCTTTTGGAGAAGTGGCTATTTAGGTCTTTTGCTCATTTTTTAATTGGATTGTTTGTCTTCCTGGTGTTGAGTTTTACAATTTCTTTAATTTTTTGAAATTAACCCCTAATTAGATGTCTCATTGGCAGATATGTTCTCCCATAAAGGATAGATATATCCCATTACTTTTAAAAATAATCGTCCCACTTCCCATTTTTAAGGCATAAGTTTAGCTTTTACTATTATTTTTTGTGTGCTTTGTTTTATCAGTGAGAACTGTTAGTGACTTTGATAAATTCATGAAGAGCTAGCTCCCTTGATATATTGTGTTATATTTCAAAGAGAAGTGTATGTGTGTATGTGTGTGAGTGTGTATGTGTAAGCAACATTAAAAATATAAGCTATTCCTAAGTTCATTGCCTCATTAATAAAACAGAGATTGGAAACCTTTATAGATGCTATCATGGCCCTCCTCGCATCCTTTTAATTATGCTTCAGTGTACAGAGGTACACTTCCAAATACCAGCACCAGCAGTTCTCTGCTGATAGGCTTTGTTTAGCCACTAGAGCCTGCAGACCAGGCATACAGTGAAACTATTGCCTTCAAATTCATCCCTCAACAGGTAATTGGTAAAAGTTTGTGTACAAAATGTTGAGCTTCTTCATCACCTTGGTGGGGAGTAGAAAATACAAAACTATGTATCCTGTCTATACTGTTCCCAGTCCCAGATTTATCCAATAGAATCAAGCACCCGAGATATATATATATATCCTATATAATAAAGAGGTAATATGCAAATTGACCCTCACACCCTCGTGTCACAAGATGGCCTCCCCATGTTGTCACAAGATGGCCTGCAGAGGAGGGCAGTTGAGGGCGATCGGGCCAGCAGGGTAGCAGTTAGGGGGCAATCAGGCTGGCAGGCAAAAGCGGTTAGGGGCAATCAGATAGGCAGGCAGGTGAGTGGTTAGGAGCCAGCAGTCCCGGATTGTGAGAGGGATGTCCGGTTAAACCGGCAGTCGGACATCCCCTGAGGGGGTCCCAGATTGGAGAGGGTGCAGGCTGGGCTGAGGGACCACTCCCCCCCCAGTGCACGAATTTCGTGCACCTGGCCTCTAGTGTGTGTAGATCGATCGATATCTATCTATCTATCTATCTATCTATCTATCTATCTATCTATCTATCTATCGATACACACACACACACACACAAATACATGTGTAATTCAGTTGATCATATTGATTTTTTCTTTTTTCCTACCTCATTTTCCCACTCACTGTACTATCTGGAATCACCCTCTATGTTAGTTTCTTATTACTGCTGTAACAAAATATCACAAGTATACTGTCTTAAAACAACACATGTTTATTATCTTATTTTTCAAGGAGGCAGAAATCCAAAAGTTTTATGGGATTAAAATCATGGTGTCAGCAGGGCTGTTCTTCTGGAGACCCTAGGGGAGAATGTTTCCCTGGGTCTTCCAGTATCTAGGGGTTACCTTCATTTCTTGACTCATGATACACTGCCTCACATCACTGCATCTTGTTGATTCTGTTGTCATATATCCTTCTACTGACTCTGATCTTCTTGCCTCCCACTTGTAATGACCCTTGAGATTGCATCTGGCCCACCAAGATAATCCAGGATAGTCTCCACATTCTGTGCTCCTTTAAATACTGGAGCCTGCATGTCTCTTGTACCATGTAAGGTTACAATCTCACATTCCAAGATTAAGTCCTGCACATTTTTGAGGAGCCTACCACACATTGCAAATAAATTACAAAGACCAGAGAGCTTGATTTAGGTTGTTCTTGATACCTAATCTTGCTCTAGAGTGGTCTGTGAAGATTGCTCAGAAATTTATCTAAATTTTCAAATTTATGAACAGAAAGTATCTTCAGTTTTCCACTAGTGTATGCTGAAACTCTGATTTTATATGACAGCTTAAGAGTAATTCTGATAACTTAGGGAATGGGCATGGAAAACAAAGTTTTTCTCATACTGTTCTAATATTTGAAGAATAGTGTAAGGAAGGGATTGCTGTCTTAACATTTGTTCTATCAAAACTTCACAGGTTGTTTTATGCAGTAATCTTCATTAGTTTTCCGAGTCCAAAGCTAAAATGCAATCCCCCTATAAGAACATTTTTAAAATAAAATGATGATGATATTAATAGAAGTAAAATATTAACAATAAGAGCTAATATTTTTAGAGTAGTTGCTCTATGCAAAACAAAGTGCTTGTGCTTGGTATGCATTATAACATTTACTATCTTTAACAATATTTGGGTTAGATATTATATTGCCTCTTCCCCTAATGAGAAAATTGAGGCCATATGGCTTGGAAAAAGAATATATACCCAGATAGCTAAACCCTCCAGAGGAGGCTCTCTGTTAACATATATGGTATCTTTGTAAAAAATTAGAAAAAAATATTAGAATTAGGGAAAAAAACCAAACTACCCAATTTGGCAGACTAATTGGAAAATATGTCCCTACTTGCTGAGAAAATTGATTAGTGAAAATGTCATTTTTTTCTGACAAAATGACAGTACATTCTGGACAGGATTTTAGTCCCCTTGGCCAGAGACCCTTGTTCTGGACACAGTTTGCACAGCTATGTATAGGGAAAAATATTTTAAAATAAGTAAGGGTTTTATTCAACTTAATGTAACTGGTGTCCAGTATTGCCTATTGTGTCTACTGCTTAGATTAAGATGCATACTGGCAGGTGGACTTTCAGAAATATATTTACCTAAGAGAATGAGTAACTTTCTGGGGGAAAAATATCCAAAGGACAGAGAGACTGCATTATGTAAAGTATACCCCAGTCACTGTTAACAAATATTTAGTGATATTAGGAAATGGAAGTGTTTTGCACTCCCCATAAATCACCCATCTTTAAATTTATTGAAGTAATAATAATTGTGGGCTAGTAACAGTTAATCTTAGTTCTGCTCTTAATAATTGTGTGTGTATGTGTATGTGTGTGTGTGTGTGTATATATATAACCTTTCTCAATCTCAGTTTGCTCATCTGTGAAATTAAATAACATTCCTACCTAACTCATAGAATTTCATGAAGATTAGATTATTATACCTAAAGTGTAATAATTATCATGTTAAAAATTTTAATGAAAAACAAAAATGAAATATACCAGGTAATATATTATGCACTATACCTAAATGACATTTTCTACTTGCTTTGTCTGATAGAGAAAGAACACATCTCAGAAAGTGATTGTAATTAGTGGGAAAAGTGATTATAAGTAAGTACAACCTGAAAAAGTAGCATAAAGAGGAAAAACTAACCTAAAGTTTACAAATAAAATTATGTTTTAGATAAGACCTGAAAGAAAAATGTATTCTTTCAATAAAAATGTAGATGGATAGTATTTCTGGAATTCATATGTTAAGGGAAATACATTCCATAAGAGGCAAGATTATATGCCAAGGACCAGAGTTGAGAGAGAAAATGTATCACTCAGGGAAGTGAATGAATTTCAGTGTGAGAGCAACACCATGGGGGAGGGGCATAGGTAATTAAGAACGATGAAGTTTGAAACTGAAGCAGAGCACAGATTCTAATCTAAATGGTCCTTTACATTATGCTACATGGGGAATATGGAGTCATTACAATAATTTAATCAGAGCATGTAATAATAAGATAACTCTTTGTAGAATTGAAAATGGCTTATAGTGGGAAGACCCTAAAAATTCTCTAGTCAAGAGAGAATAGCACAGGGAAAGATGGCGGTAGTTAATATGGAGGAATACACAGATTAGAGTCACAAGATAATTAAAGATGTAGAACTGACAGTTTTCACTGATTGACTATTACAGTAAATAATTCATGATATGATACATTATGAGAGGAAACATGGAGAAAGGAGCAGAGGTTTGTGAGAGAATATGATTAATTAGTGTAGCATTATTTTAGATACCTTAATGCATTTATGTGGAAAGCGTGCTATTGGACCTCAGGAGAGAGGCCTGGGCTGGAGAAGTAAATTCAGAAGATTTGTACCTGGTACCAATTCAGTATAGGAGTGAAAGAGATATACAGGGAGACAATGAGGAGTGACCAATGTAAGAGAGGTTAGGACAGACTTTGAAAGGCTCAAATGCTAATAGTCTTGGGTAGGAAGCTTCCTCCGACTGATATGGGAGTGAGCTAGAAGGAAACCCAAGAGAATTTATGGTTTAGAAATTGTGAGAAAAAAAAAAGTGTTCCAAATAAGCACGATGAAGTTCAGAGCAAGTAGTGGGAGTGGAGTTTCAGTGGGATGAGGAAATAGATAAAGCAATCCTATATAATAAAAGGGTAATAGGCAAATTGACCCTAACGGTGGAATAACCAGGAACAACCAGCCGCTATGATGTGAACTGACCACCAGGGGGCAGACGCTCAATGTAGGAGCTGCCCCCTGGTGGTCAGTGCACTTTCACAGGGGGAGCATTGCTCAGCCAGAAGCCGGCTCATGGCTGGCCAGTGCAGCAGTGGTGGCAGGAGCCTTTCCCACCTCCGTGGCAACACTAAGGACGTCCAACTAATGGCTTGGGCCCGCTCCCCGGGGACAGCAGACCTAAGCTGTTGGTCAGACATACACTGAAGGCTCCCAGGCTGCGAGAGGGATGTCTGACTGCCACCTTAGGCCAGATCCCCCAGGGAGTGGGCCTAAGCTGTCAGTCGGACATCCCCCAAGGGGTCCCGGACTGCGAGAGGGCGCAGGCTGGGCTGACGGACACCCCCCCTACGAGTGCACAAATTTTTGTGCATTGAGTCTCTAGTTGTTGATATTTATCTGTATCCATATTTCTTTCATTTACTTGTGTGATTGGACAGGATGCAAACTTGTGGCCCAGGATGAAAGAATGGAGTGTATATGGGAAATAATCTTGAGAAAGTGTCTATGAGACTTCCTGGGTTCTGTCTGTGTGTGGTGTCACAGAGGGGCAAAAGTTCTGTTTTTTATTTTTCTTCTTCAGTGCATAAGAATAGGGAAACTATAGAGTAAGAACAGTCAGCTAGTTTCAAGAATTCTTACCATATACATTGCCATTCATTTTTTCATCAAACATTTTTTGAACACCAACTATTTTCTTAAATAGAGCTAAGCACTGATGTTATGGGAATATTAAGTTGAATCATATGGAATTGTTATTTTAGTAGGTAAAACTAGTTGAAAATTGACAATTATACAATTTCACATTATAAAAGTTATAATCCCTTATATCAGTGATTCTCAACCTTCCTAATGCTGCGACCCTTTAATACAGTTCCTCATGTTGTGGTGACCCCCAATTTCATTGTTACAAATTTAACACAATTATAGCATAGTGATTAATCATAAAAACAATATGTAATTATATATGTGTTTTCTGATGGTCTTAGGCGACCCCTGTAAAAGGGTCGTTCGACCCCCAAAGGGGTCGCGACCCACAGGTTGAGAACTGCTGCCTTATATTAAGGCTCTCACAATCTAGAGTAAAATTCAGAAAAGAAAACAGAAGTACAAAATAGAGTGTGACACATATTGTACATATTAAAGGCTTTTAGAATGATTTTATTCTTGCATAAAATACATTATAAAATGCAGACTGCATTGACTCAATAGAACCTAGTTTCATGATATAAAGCAGGGACATGTTAAATGCACAACCTCAAATGTCCGATTTCTCATAATGATGCAATAATAGAAAACAACAACAAAAATATTGAGGATCTCTATAAAAACTATTGTTTTTAAGAAACCTATAATAATTTCTAATAAGAACCACTACTTATTAGAAATTTGAATAATATTACAATATATTAATATGATTAGGTATTTAAATCACATCTACACTAATAAAAGAGAAACATGGTAATTGGCGTACGACCGCTACCCTTTTTATTGGCTAATCAGTGAGTATATGCAAATTAACTGTCAGCCAAGATGGCGGCCGGCAGCCAGGCACTGAAGCGAGCACGAGGCTTGCTTGCTGCAGACTCCAACGTTCCCCGCCTCAAAAAAAATTTTAAATATATTTTATTGATTTTTTACAGAGAGGAAGGGAGAGGGATAGAGAGTTAGAAACATCGATGAGAGAGAAACATCCATCAGCTGCCTCCTGCACACCCCCTACTGGGGATGTGCCCACAACCAACGTACATGCCCTTGACTGGAATCGAACCTGGAATTCTTCAGTCCACAGGCCGACTCTCTAGCCACTGAGCCAAACTGGTCAGGCAAATGTTGAATATATTTTAAGAAAAAAACAAGTTTGTTATCACTTGCCCAGACGGTGCTTTAAAAGATAGAATTCTAAACAGTATAAACATTTATACTTATAATAGGGTAATATGCAAATTAGTCAGGACACCGTCACAGTAAGGACCAACTGATCAGCAGGCCACGGGAGAAGGCAGAAGGGAGAAGGCGGTGCCTCGGGAGAAGGGAGAAGGCCAGCGCCCTGCAAGAAGGGAGAATGTGAGAAGGCCGGTGCTGCGGGGGAAGGCAGAAGGGAGAAAGTGGCAGTTAGGAGGATCAGGCCAGGAGTGGAGAACAGTTAGGCAGTTAGGGGGATCAGGCCAGGAGGCGAGAGCAGTTAGGGCCATCAGCCCAGCAGGGGAGCATTTAGGGGCATCAGGCAGGCAGGCAGGTGAGCGGGTTTGGAGCCAGTGGTTCCTGATTGTGAGAAGGATCCCGGATTGGAGAGGGTGCAGGCCGGGCTGAGGGACCCCCCCCCCACCCCTGTGAATGAATTTCGTGGACTGGGCCTCTAGTATAGAAATAAATATATGTATTTAAATAAATCTAAGTAATATTGCCTTAAGGAGAGATGAAGTTTGTACATAATATATTTCATAGAGAAGGGATCAGTTTTAGGCCATTGGGCATTTAGGAGTCAAACATGAGTATAGAAACATCCTTTGCCAGTAATGTGCAGCTGACACTAGAATAACACAAGAGTTTGAAGTGCAAGAGTCCACCTATACCTGGATTTTTCCCAATTTACCCATGCAGTTCAGCTGAACTAGGCTCTTCAGTTGACACAAGGAGTTCAAACCTGATCCAGCTTAGTTATATGCAGATATTTGACTATGCAGGTGGTTGGTGCCCCTAACCCCTGCATTATTCAAGGCTCAACTCTGCCTTTTCTACCATGTGTGTGTCTTCTTTTTCTCCATTTATTCCACTGTTGCTTCTTTTTAGCAAATAAACTAATATGAATTTTTATCTGTTCAGAAAGGAGCAGACACAAGTAGACAAGACAACTGCTATTCCACTTTATACACAATAGTTCTTATACTGTAAGCATAAGACAGAGTAAAAGGAAGAGCCTAATCAATTAGAGTCAGAAGTTAGGAAATAAATATCGAAAACCAAACTTGGAATCAGGGAAATTATGTTCCTTGGTGTCATTTGGTATCCTCACATATATTTCTATATGGAAGAAAAATACGGTAGAAAAACATTTTTCTCCCTTGTTTATTTTTAATATGCATTCCATAAACTCTTCACTCCCCCGAAGAGCTGTCTTCTGGATTGTTTGCATCCTTCTCTTTTTTGATAAAGGAAGCAATTTTACAGATGAGTAAAGAAACTTTTCATCTTATGAATTTCTGATTTTGAATGTATTCCCTCTTCAAATTAATTACTTCATTTCACCAGAGGATAAATTTCATAAATAGAAGTTAGGGAAGAATAACTGATGTAGCAAAACTCAAAACAAAATTGTATATAAATGAAAGCTTTATTTTAAAAAGTTTATTTTCTTGAAGACAAAATGATTTCCTGCCTTTGGAAATAGGATAATAAGGATGGATTTTTTTCCTCCCGTAAAACATTAAAAATGAAAGCTTATTTTAAAAAGTTTATTTTCTTGAAGACAAAATGATTTCCTGCCTTTGGAAATAGGATAATAAGGATGGATTTTTTTCCTCCCGTAAAACATTAAACCAAAATGGATTTCCTATAGCAAACTTATTAATGATGTTTACAGTGAGAACAGTGACAATTGTTTATAAATATTGATTTCTAAACTACCTCCAATTAATTATACATAAACGATCTTACTTTTGATATAGATATTCAGATATTAACATCTTTGGAAATAGGATAATAAGGATGGATTTTTTTCCTCCCGTAAAACATTAAACCAAAATGGATTTCCTATAGCAAACTTATTAATGATGTTTACAGTGAGAACAGTGACAATTGTTTATAAATATTGATTTCTAAACTACCTCCAATTAATTATACATAAACGATCTTACTTTTGATATAGATATTCAGATATTAACATCAAATGCGATTAATATTCAAAGATGAATAAATTATAATTGCAAGACTAAATTCTGTCATTAGTGAGATTTAATATTGAGCATCTTGCTACACTTGATTTCACAGTGTTTTGATATTTTAGAACATCATAACAAACAATACAATGAACATGTACTAAGACTCATATGGTTCATATTAACAAAGTGAATCCACAGGCTATTTATTTTTTTTAAGTTATTAACTTGTTGCAGAATGAATAATCACATGTAGGAAGTGCTGTGAGATCAAAATTCCTTGTAATTGTATATAACATACAAATGTGATTAATTTATTTGTGCCATGAATACTTGAGAATCTTTTATGAATAAACAAAACATGCTTTGATAATGACACTAACTACTGTGATAGATTATTGTTTGGTAAAGGATAACAGAAACATGCCCCAATAACTCAAGGCCAAGGTAATGAGAGAGGGGGAGTTACAGAGTTTTTTTAGAGCAAAGAAAAACATGAAAAATTTTGTAGAGGAGTTTTTTGTTTGTTTGTTTGTTTGTTTGTTTTTTACATAGACCTTGAATAAATAGAGGAAAGGCAATGTAATGAGGAAATAATGAACAAGGATATAAGAAAGTGTCATAAATGTATAGAAAATAGTATTGTATTTTTGTTGGACAGAAGAGGGAGAAAATTCTGAGAAAAAAACACATCTTGAAACTAGATTTTTTGGGAATGTTTAAAGTTATTCTGAATTAGTGGGAGTATGTATTTCAGTTGAATATAGAGAAAATTGTGTTTTTTAGAGGAAAATATTTTATACCCTACATTTTAACTTATTTTTACATCAGAACACCTTTCCATACTAATATTCTTGAAAAATGTAATTTTTAAAGAGAACACAGTAATCCATATGGATAAATGACATTTAGTCATTCACATACAGGAAACAACTAAGTTGCTTTCAGATTTTACTGTTAGAAATAATATTTTAATGGAATTCTTTTTATTTTGATAGTTTTTTGAACATTTCTCCTTTTTTTGTCACGACATAGTGAAATTATTATGTCCAAAGAAATAAAATTACTAGGTCTAACATAAAAATAATATTTTCTTAATAAACCACAAACCTGCCTTTTATAGCAATCTTTTCAATATCTGACTTACTAAGTTATAGGTTATATGATTTCGTGGGCAGTAGTAGTCTATTTGGCATCTATTCATCACAGGGCCAATTATATTAACTATATTTCCTTGTTCTCTGTATTCTCGGTAATCTGACCTTGGGGGCTGTATGTACCTTACCAGAGCTAGAGAATGCCCAGAGATAATAACAACTTGTCTATGAACGAGCCTTTTCCATACAAACCAACCAGTCCTGAATCTGTACCACAGCCACCCTCTTATCTCTCACGCACCAAGCCAATATACTCACTCCTTAAATCATTCTAGAGCTAGGTACCGGGCAACTGTACAACCACCTCTACATCTCAGAGCCTGCAGGAATTATTCAGACTAGCCAAATCCAAGCTGTATACTCTGCCCTGCTTTGCATTTCCGTGGATACTACAATAAATACTTTGGCCTTGGCTTCCTCCTGGTTCCTGCTTCTGCCTCCTGTCCCAGTGCATCCCTATATGGCTCTGCTTGGTGTAGCATGCCCCCTTTTCTCAGGAAATGTAAGTAATGAATAAGATTTTTTTTCAATGGCATTAGCCTCTCCATGTCATCACTCAGTCACCCCCACAAATTAAAATCCCAAGGATATAAATTTCAGGACAGCCTGTAATTCACTTTTTATCCTGAAATTAAGTGATGGTACCTGTAATATTAAATGACAATATGTAGATTTCTACAAGACTGTGGAAGAAGAGATAATCTGAGGTGAGACTGTGAATGCTAATCAGAATTAGACTGTGTTTGCCTAGAATTGGATATTTTTACCAAGACATTTAGAATATTGTTTTGACTTATAGCGTACTATATTTTATGCTATGAGAAATATTTTCAAGCTATTATTTAAACCTAGCCATCACTCCTCTTCCCGTCTCCCTCCCCCAACCTCCCTGTCCGTCATTTGAATTGGTGGCTGGCCTGGATTGCCTTCAAGATTGAAATTCAGGTAGCAGTGTGAGGCTGGATTGGGACTGTCAGAAAGAGAGACAGTGATGAGGATGTCAGAAGCTTTTTTCTCTTCCTTTTCACCTAGAAGACGTCTAATACAATCATAAGGGACTATTTGCATGGAATAATCTCAAAGTTTCCTTAGTAGTAACTGGTACAGTAGTACACTTCCAAGTTGTTAAAAAAATATCTTTTTGAAAGAAACAAAGTCAGTAAGAAATGGTTTGGGAAACCAATAATTCATGTAGTTGACTCAGTATGTAAATAAATGTTACATTTAAAATTGTATTCCTTTCATCTATGCCTGGATTGGTTTTCTTTAAAATTTCCTTTTTAATCCTCTATAGTGCTCTTGCAAACATTTATTTTGACCATTGAAATGTGTGTTAGCTTCTTTTATTATGTAAGTTGACTTAAACTACAATAGTATAGGAAGCATTGGAAATTCTCTCATCTGGTAGTTCTATGTGTTGATCTTGAAAATGAAAATAATTTGTTACTCTGCTATTAAAGATAAGGAATTCTGTATTAGTTTTGAATATAAATGCCAGAAAAGGCAATCTCAAAAATGAAGTAAAAAATGGGATAGGTAATGAGTAATTAAATAAATAAAAGAGTAATATAATACGATATTGATTAATGGTATTACCACAAGTATGTCATTTAGATGATTAGATGGACTTGTCACAGCTCAAATAAAAATATGCCCAAAGCAGCAGTTTCCTGTAAGTGATGTTTCAGTGTCAACTAGCTCTGAATATCTGATGTTGTAACATCACTTCAGGCAATCTTTCAGGAAGGACTGTAATAACATGGCAGCTTTGTGTAGTCTTAAATCCCCTTAGGAGAGTCAGGTGTCAGGACGATATGCATACAAGTAGGAAATCAGATTACTCTCATGTCCAAGCTTACCAGTACTGGAAAAGGTTGTGCTAAAAATTCTGGGCAAAACTACAAAAGGTAAAAGGAGCATCTTAGGATAATGTAATTTGACAGTCATTTTTCTTAGAGACTGATCCCAAATCATTTCATATGTAACTATATTACATTGTAAGAGCCAAAGAACAAGTAAAGAACTATTTAATTCTACAAAGTAGCTATTAATTGACCTAATGAAAAAGAAAATGCTTATCATCTTTGCCAGTATGCTTTAGGAAAAATCATCTGGACCCCACTGGATATATGAATGTACATTTCTGTAGAGTGCCCCTAAAAGGATTCACTCACTTAAACAGCAACAAAAATTACCCAACAAAAATTGCTCAGTGGTTGAAAATAAATATTGACCAAAATTCTAAGGAAAGGAAACAAACAAATATACAAGCAAACCTAAATCGTTTTTTTCCCCTTTTTTAAAAAGAACAGAGCCAGGCATTTAGATTTGCTTAGCCAAGCCACCTGAGACTTAATTCTTTCTGTCATTTCATTTTTCTTATTTATTCTGCCTGCCTTTGGGCTTTTTTCCCTTTTGTGTTTTACTAAAAGTAGAAAGAAATATAAGATTTCACTTCCCATATATAAAGACAAATCCACATGTACATAGTTCTTTCTTTCTAACTGCTATTTTCTAATATTCTGCCTTCCCCTCATTTATGCCATATTGTGCCATACTATTTGATCAGCTTGCATTTTTAAAATTTTATTTTTCCTCCAGAACACTTGCATTCAGATCTCTACTGATAACCACCTTCAGCTCATGATGATGTACAAAATGCTGCCGTGTTGCCCTCACAATGCATGTGTGTGCCATATCTCTTCTCCAAACTTTGTTGCACATGCCCACAGACAGCTTTCTAGCTCTCAGGTTCTAGCTCATGGTTGACTTCAATTGTCATTCTGGACATTGATCTGTAACATCACCACCAAACCAGTGACGCCAATAATTCCCTCCAGGTTGTTTTAGAATATCAAACTGAACTAAAGAGACATCTTCTTTTGCCCTCTGCTTCTCCTTGTGTTACAATTGTACTTGTCTTAGGATTTGTTTCCTTTTACATATCATCTCCATGATTATATAAGCATATTTACTTTGCTGGTGTTGGTAATATGAGTTAGTTGCTTTGGAAAGTTTTTCAAAATAGCAACTTACACATGTATTTAAATAGTATCTCAATGTGCCTAAGTTATGTTATAATGCTACTCAGCGAGAGAGCTTCCTGAATACAGTGGTGAAAAGCCAAAAAGCATAAGTTGTATTTTGTATTATTGGAGTTAGTACTTTTAATGTCTGCAGGCAAAAATTTCTCCAAACCTCTCTTGGATGAAAGTACCTGAGAGGTTGAAAATATTCAAGGATCACTTTCTGCATGCTAGAAGGGATTTGCAGGTTTCTTAACGCTAAGAAAAGCCTAAAATGTGTTCTGAAATTTTTATTTCTTCTTTTCAGATAAATTTTTCTCTAAATCCTCAGTGATTTTTATTATACAGATTTTTTGCTTCTTTTAAAGGTATGCAGCTATATTAACTTCAATAACAGACATTTGTAAAACTTTGCAGCATTTATATAGAATAGCTAGTTGTTTATACACACTTTCTAGTGGCAGTTCTTCCCCAAATAATAGGAAATTAATGTTCACTTGATTTTTTAATCTGTAAAATAGGCTATAGCTAAATAGCAAAAAAGAAAAAGAAAAAGAAATTTAATGAATTTTTATACCACAGCCAAGATGCCTTGAAGCACACACACACACACACACACACACACACACACACACACCCACATGTACAAACACACACATTCACATTAGTAAGTAATGGCCCTAAAGAGGCCCATGTACTAATCCCCATAATCTATAAATATATATTAACTTACATGGCAAAAGTACTTTACAGATATAACTAAATTAAGGATCTTAATTATCCTGGACATGTGGGTTATCTGGATGGGCCCATTGTAATCACAGGGGTCCTTACAAAGAGCTGCAGGAGTGTAGGGTAATGGCAGCAGAGTCAGACACAGTTTAAAGATGCTATGCTGCTGGCTTTGAATATGGAAGAGGGAGCCACAAGTCAATGAATATAGGCAGCCTTTAGAAGCAAGAAAATACAAGGAAATGGATTCTCTCCTAAATCTTTGAGGGGGAGCCCATCCCTGAATACTCATTTTATTTTTTTAAATATTTTTTTATTGATTTCAGGGAGGAAGGGAGAGGGAGAGATAGAAATGTCAAATGATGAAAGAGAATCATTGATTGGCTGTCTCCTGTACACCCCCTACTTGGGATCGAGCCTGCACCCCCACCTGTGCCCTTGACCTGAATCAAACCCAGAACCCTTCAGTATGCAGGCTGACGCAGTATCCACTGAGCCAAACTAGCTAGGGCTGAATACTCATTTTTAGATTTCTGAGCTCAAAAATTTTAAGATGATCAAACAAGAAAGACAAACAAAAACACATAGACACAGACAACACTATGGTGGTTACCAGAAGGAAGGAGGTGGTGTGTAGTAAATGATAAAGGGGGTCAAATATATAGTGATGGAAGATGATTTGACTTTGGGTGGTGAGCACACAATAAAATATACAAATGATGTATCATAGAATTGTATTCTTGAAACCTATGTAATTTTATTAACCAATGTCAGACCGATAAATTTAATATTTAAAAAAAAGAATTGTAAGATAACACATTTGTTTTAAGCCACTGTATTTACAGTAATTTGTTACAGAGACAATAGGTACATGTATATGTAGATGTATATATGTATGTATGTATATATAGTTGATTGTGGGTTTGGTTATCTACAGAGAAGGGTTCAGAGACAAGTTAAAATAGTCCTTACATGGCTTAGCATTCTGGCTCCCTGTCATTTGGACTCTGCGTTATCTGCATAGCCCAAGCAATCTCAAGCACAAAGTTTGGTTTAAGGGGCAAAGACTGGCAGCAACATATTGCACCAGATAGAATGGAATGATACTATTATGTGAAGGAAGAAGTTACTAATACAAGCTTTTAATTATTCAAAGATATATGCTTTTTACCTAATGTACAAAGTCCAACAAAGACAGTGATGTTCTGGATCAGGAACATAAGTAAGTATTACCCATAAATAAGTGCCATCAGAGAGCCAAGTGATAACAAAAGTAAACCACACTTTGAAATTCATTTTGACATTGACAATTTTGATATTCACAATGGTGTTTTTAGTAAATAAAATGAAACATTGTTTCAATCTTCCACCTAGCTTTTCCCCCTAAACCCTACGTTTTCCATTCTTCAAATATTTCATTAAACTTTCAATATATTTTCTTCAGTATATGTTTTGTATTTTTTAAGTGACATATTTAAATCAGGTCATTTCTAAACTCAAGCATTAGCAAAAATGACTTTCAAGTATTGTCCAATATGAATGACATTCTTGAATCAGAATTCTATACGAATACTTTTCCTCCTCTAGAATTGGTAAGTATTATTCTATAGTATTTTGTTATTTGTACTGGAAAAGGGAAAATTTGATGTTTTGCTTTACCCTTTGTTAGGGATTCTGCTTTTCCTCTGGAGTTTACCAAGGATACTATTTTATCTTTCATTGACATTAAAAAACTCAAGATAGGATTATATATTTTGAAATGGAACACAGATTGTGTTTATATATGAAATACTTTCCCCTAGATATTATAGAGCCCTCCATCATATTTGTCAGCCTTAGTCCCAATATTGCATCTTCAAGGAGATCTTCCCAGACCATATTATTTAAAAGTATGACAACCAACCTTTCTCCCTTCCAGTTATTTTTACGTGTGTTTTTCTCCTTAGCATTTATTATCTTCTAATATAAAATTTACTAATATATCATGTCCGCCTTTACTAGGATTAGGGTAGGAACTCTGATCAGTTTCTTTCACCTGGCATATTTTCAACATCTAGGATATTTGGGAATGAATAGCTATATGAATGGATGATTTTTTTATTTTATTTTTATATTTGTCTTATATTGCTTGAACATTATTGATCTGAAGACTTAAACATTTCTCAGGTCATGAAAGCATTCTTCTATTATTTCACTGGTGTTGTTTTTTTTTACCCTGAAACTTCAGAGTCTCTTTTATCAGAATTTTTTTTTTTTTGCATAGAGTTGGTAAATTTTCTCTGTCTATATGAGGATTCAATATGAGGAATTGGAATACATACCAAGATTTTCGGATTCTCATTCCAGTACTTCATGTAATCAGAGAGATTGAAATAACGTTTACATTTACTGAGTTATACTTTGTTAAGCCAGCTATTCATAACCTGTGGAAAATCAAAGGATGAGTCAGTGAGTGCCTGATTTTTAACATATTTGTTACTCCTTTGTCATGGATCTACCAATTTGGTAAAGCAGTGATCCAATTATTTGGCCCAATTTTCCTAGTTCGCAATGAGGTATAGCTGTCTTTTCCCCAGTTCTGTTCTTGTATAGCTGCTCAAGTAAACAATGAACTTGAACTAAATTTCCCATGGCTTCATCACCGTCCATTGTTTTTTGGATTCTGATGAGGATCTTCTGCATCAGACTGCAATTCATATATTACTTAAACCTACTTTATAACCTCTTTCATTCGTTTCCAAAGAAGGATCTTGCTCTTAATTTTGGACTAATTTTGCTCTCAAACATAGCTTTAATTATAATTTAAAAACACACACACAATAAATGTCTCAAAATTTGTGGCATGTGGTTTTTCAGTATTTTCTATTTAGCATGGAAATATTTCTTGTTTGTTTTTCAAACCCTAATCATAATCACAATAGACACCCTGTAGCTGCATGTGCTCATGTCTGAACTAATGAGAAGCAAATGAGAATCATTTCATCAAGCATGCAAGTGTATGAAATTGTCTAGTTCAGCTTAAGTGCTTTAAAGACACAATCTCATTCTGGAAAGTTATGTCAAATTATGTCTACATAGGATAGCCCTTGCGAATAGTTGGTTTTTATGGAAATTTTGTAATAGAGCTTCAAACTTGTTTTTATTGACTTTCCAAACCATGTTCATTTCTCTTTCTTTTATTTTTCAATCTGGTATACTTAACCACTTTCTCCATTTTATGAAATATTTTAATTTTCTTTCCAAATTCTTGAGAATGGCAACCAAATGGTTTCATATTTACTTTTATCTGCAGACATAAGAACTTTCTATTTATATATATTTTCTTGAATTTGTTAAATATGATTTTCTAAATTCTAACTATGGCTAATATTTTTTCTATTCCTTTTAGAGACTCAATTGTAACAATTTTTTTCATCATAAATAACATTAAATATTTAATTAATAGTCTTCATGCTATCTGTGTGATTTCATGCACCTGACTTAATCTCTGAACTGCAGTTCTCTTATGTATGAAATACATAGATTCAACAAGATAATATATCAAAGCTTCTTTAAAAAACACTAAAACTCTTATGACTTTTTTGTCACCCATGATTTTGTTTCTTGATAGATGGAATTAAGCTAAAAATAAAAATTATTTTACATTGTAACTCATGGGTATTTAAGTTTTAAAAATGAATATTAGCAACATTAATGCAAATACAAGGGAAAAGAAAAAGTGTTTTTCCATGGATTTTTAAAATGAGCTTTACAAAAGGGAAGATTCTTAAACATGGAGAAATTTTTAAAAATATCCAAAATATATGTGAACTCCAGAGAATAATGGTAAGAAGAAAGAGGCTTAGAATTTACTGGGTTTTGTAAACAATGCCAACAAAAACAGATAGTTGTTATTTGTTTTTATTTGATGATTGGAGAAGGAACGTGGTTTTTCTAGATATTGCTTGGTTGAGATGAATGACAAAGCAGATATTTGTGATTTTTCATTCCAGTAAGAAAAATAATCTTCAAGAAGGGCAGTTAAGTCTTAGAGGGGATTGATCTTCAACATATTGTGCTACACACACACACACACACACACACACACGCCCACACACATCACACAAAACTAAAACAATTGTAAGAACAACCAGGTACTGTAATAACCTGGCTGTCATCATGCCTCCATAAAGTTTCAATCTTGCAGCTGAGATAAAAGCAAGATAAAACGAACAAACAAAAAAGAAAAACAAAACAAAACAACAAAAAACCTATTGTCTTAGGACAGAAATAAAATTAAAACAATGAAAAACAAAACAAATCAAAACACTACCACCTGCTAACTTGGCCTTTAGACCAAACTCTGAAATCAATCCATTTACTTGGATTTTATTTGCCCCAGGCTAACAGCCTGGTGGTTCAGTGGAAAGGCAGCCGTCTGATTGATTTCATTCTAATCTTTAATCTTTTTTTTCTCAAAATCATGTGCTGTGAAAAGGCTGCTATGTTAGAATTATCTGTGGAGTCAGCAAGCACTTACTTGATGTGCATAAAGTCATTAAGCTAAAAATCATATTTGCTCACTTCAAAAAAACCCCAAAGAAAACTAAACTCATTTTTGGAAACTTCTGTTTTTTCCTCACTGTTAATTTATATGAAAAAAAGGGATAAAATGGATATCAAAATAGTATTTGGTGTACCGTAATTGGCATCCTTGAACTATATTTCTCGAGTGGGCAATTACTGCTATATAGTCACACTGAAACTTTAAGCACAATGTTTTGCCCCTCTCAAAACCTAGATTCACAGTGCTAGTCACATGTACCCACTTTAATGCTTATTTATTTTGTTCTCAGTGACTTATTTAAATAAACATTAGAATTCCCCAGTTAGATTTTTCTCTGTTCACATAAAATATTCTGCATCATTCATAGAAAAACACAGGCTGATTCCTTTTTAGTCATTCTTACTTGCTGTTACTAGCATCCGTCCATCTGCAGACTCTTAGAAAAATATGGATGTTATTTCTTACATTTTTTCCCATTTAGTTAAATTTATTAGATAGTATCCAGGAAAGCTGTACATTTTACAAAATATACAGAAATATAAGGAAGATATCTATTCTTTAATTTCATAATTTCTTTTAATTTCTTAAGATAAAAGCCTTCTAATATTAAAATCAACCTAAGGTGTTTGAAATGTTTTTTAATATGTGTAATTAAAATAAAAATATGATACCCTGAGTAACATCTTTGCAAATTTTTGAAATTTAGAAACCTACTGGATAACTAAGGGAACAAGCCTATAGATTTGACTCATGCATTTTGATACAGAAATTTTGAAGTGTGCTCATGTTCTTTTAAAACTGCCTTTCAGAATTTAGTAATGTGTCACATTGATCTTGAATCTGACTGATTGGGCAAATGTTTTGTTTTTAGGAACTTTCTCTTTAAAGACCTTAAAAGCTGGAGAAAGATTCAGTCCTGCCCTATAAATTAAGGGATTGGACCTGTGGGATTTAAAGTTTCTGTGACTAAGATTCTGTGCTGTTAATTTTTCACAGCAGTGGCCAGTAGTGGAATTAAAAAAAAAAAAAAAGGTATGGGATGATAAATGCACTTCTAATGAGGGAAAAGGAAACTTAGGAACCTTTAAAAAGGCATAAAGTAAGTAGTTTATCTTTTTTTTTTTTTGGTATAAGGCCCTAACAGCCTTTTGTTTGCCTTTCTTCATATCTATATATATAAAAGGCTAATATGCAAAAGTGTCCACTCAGGAGTTCGACTCAGAGACCAGGAGTTCGATCGCTTGCTATGACATGCGCTGACCAGGGGCCGACGCGGAATGAAGGAAGGCCCTGGCCGGCAGCCGGGGAAGCAAGGCCCTGATCGGCAGCCAGAGGCCCCAATTGGCCCTGATTGCTGGCCAGGCCTAAGAACCCTACCTGTGCATGAATTTTGTTCACCAGGCCTCTAGTCTATTTATAATCCTAATATATAAAAACCCAAGGTCCATAATGACCGACCAAAGGCTCTACCAAACACCAGAAGTCAGTCCTGCAGTCAGTGCTGGTTGTCATGGCGACCCAGCATTGACTGCTGAGGGGGCTGCGGATCAGGCCCAGAGGGAGGCCTGGAGAGAGAGGCAGGATCTGTTCCACAGCCTCCATGGCAGCTGTTGATCAGCTTTTGCCTCTCTTTTTCTCTGCTTCGCCAGCGGCCTTTTTCTCCAGGCCTCCACAGTGCTACTGATCAGCCCTGCCTCTCTCATCAAGCCTGGGGATAGGCCCGGAGATGCTGATCGGCATAGAAACCAACCAATTAGAACCAAATCTGGGTGAACTATAAGGAGCCAATGGCTGCCTAGGAGGCGGAGCATTTGATGCTGACTGGCATAGAAACCGACCAATCAGAACCAAATTGGCTGGCAGGGGAGGGCAGTTGGGGGCGAGATCTGGCCAGCAGGGGAGGGCAGTTAGGGGTGATCAGGCAGACAGAGGCAGTTAGAGGCGATCAGGCCAGCAGGGGAGAGCAGTTGGGGGCGAGATCAGGCCAGAAGGGGAGGGCAGTTATGGGCAAGATCAGGCCATCAGGGTAGGGCAGTTGGGGGTGATCAGGCAGGCAGAGGCAGTTGGGGCGATCAGGCAGGCAGGCAGGTTAGGGGCAATCAGACAGGCAGGCAGGTGAGCGGTTAGGAGCCAGCAGTCCCAGATTGTGAGAGGGATGTCCAACTGCCGGTTTAAGCCCACTAGGGGTCCCCGATTGGAGAGCATGCAGGGTGGGCTGAGTGAACCCCCCCATGCACGAATTTTGTGCACCGGGCCACTAGTTGCATTATAAATTCATTGAGTGCAGTGTTTATAAATGTTGTTATTTCCTTTCTGCACTGTAATCACCTAAGATATTTAATACATTTTTTTTTAAATAAAGTGAACTCTATTAAACAGTTCAGTCAGGCTTTACTTTGAGAGAAAGATCTTTAGAAATATTTCTTACAATATCATTAACTACTTGACATTTTTTCTTTACAAAATAAGATTTTCCTAGTGTCCTAACAAACTAATTTTCAATTCAAATGGTATATCCTTTTTCTCCAAAAGACTTTTTAAAACTTTGAACCCATAGTAGAGATATATGTATTCTTTACTAGCAGTTACTTTTACTCCCATGTAGTCGAGTACTATATCTGTTTGGAACAAAAATACCAATGCTCATTCAAAATAATGTTTTAGCAATGTATGAGTTAGAGGAAACAAAGGTTGCCTGGTGTGGTAGGCACATGTGTTTACCTAGTCTGAAACTTTAATAGCATTTTTGCCTTTTAATTTTAAATGAAAAAGATGAATATCAAAACTTTCCCCACTATAATGAAGGGAATAGGAGAGTATATATCTAAAGTCAGACTATATTCACTTTCATCTTCTTTAAAAATACTTAATAGACTTTTTTGGTATCCTCCAAAATTCTTGCATATAGTAACTGTTAACTATATCTGCTCAATAAAACTAAATGATATATTCCATTTGAGTAACTCTTGATAAATTATGAGATTTAACATATATTAGAAATGTTATATGAGCATCCTCCTTCCATGTAAATATTTCAAGTGCAGTTAATGCCATTCTTTGGCATCTTGGTGCAGTTTTATATCAATGTAGTTCCAGGAACTCATTGCCCAGTGTGCCCTTTAATGTCAGGTAAATCACAGTATTTCTGAGAAAATAGCTTAGATTTAAAAAAAACACAACATTCAAGTCAATTAATTCATAAACATCAATAGCCAGTAGAGGATGAGTCTCTAATTTTTTTTAAAAAAAATGTGACAGTTGAAGCAAAAGGATGCTGGTTTAGAAAGTTGTACCTGTGGAACATGAACTGAAAGAAATGCAGATTTTGACTGAAGCACCAATTTTGGAATACTTTAAAATTCCATTCAGCTGTATTAGAAAGATAAATGAACAAAGGAAAATAAATGAAAGGGAAATATAAATTAAGAAAAATATCTGATAAAGTAAAAGAATTAAACTTCACTGTGGAAATGTTTTCAGATTCTTTTTTTACTAGTATGAGTACTAGAGTAGACAAGAAGTTGTATTATTCATCGAAGTGTAAGGGATTGAATTTAAATTAATGTCATAATACTCCTTATTGAGAGCGCCGAATCCTAACCACTAGACCACCAGGGAGATAATACTCCTTATTTAGTTCATAATTTAGAAGTCTAATGAAGTAGAAATTGAATGGCCATCCTATATAATAAAAGCATAATATGCAAATCGACCAAACGGCCGAATAGCGGAATGACCATCCGGACGACCATCCAGGACCACGCTATGACACCCACTGGTGCCAGGCCGGCCAAGGCGGGTGCAATGCGATTAGTCAGGGGGCTGTCCATGACCCCATGATAGCCCCGCAGAGGGAGGCCCAGGCCACCGGCTGGCAGGATGATCAATTGGGGGGCTCCATGATCATCTCAAAAAGGGAGGCCTGACTGGCAGGCTGCAGCGGGTGGGTGGGGCCTCCCTCTGTGAGGGAAGCCCAGGTCCTGGGTGCCGGAGGGAAGCCGGTGCCGGCAGCCAGGGAAAGGAAGGCCTATTCTTGTATGAATTTCGTGCATTGGGCCTCTAGTTTTCTATAAATAGAAGAAGATAGTTATTCAAACCCATGTGTTAAGGGCCACTTTAATTCTAACAATTCTTAACTCTGTACTAAAGGAAGAAAGTTTAACACACAGCTTGTATTACCTTACTGATTTCTCATGTAATAACAATATGGTCTCTCATTTGAAATACAAATGCAAATACTGCCTGATTACATTTAGGTGTTTTGTCTTTAAAATAAGGATAAATGGTATTATATGAATGTTTTCATCTAAAAATAAATTACATGTAATATCAAAATACCTTTAGTATTTATAATAATACTAGTGGCCCGGTGCATGAAATTCGTGCAGCGGGGAGGGTGTGTTCCTCAGCCTGGCCTGCACCCTCTCCAATTTGGGACCCCTCGAAGGATGTCCTACTGCCAGTTTACAGGGATCGGGCCTAAACCAGCAGTCGGACATCCCTCTTGCTATCCGGGACTGCTGGCTCCTAACCGCTCACCTGCAGGCCTGCCTGCCTGATTGCCTCTAACCACTCTGCCTGCCGGCCTGCTCACCCACAACTCCCCCCCAGCTGCCGGCCTGCTTGCCCCCAAATGCCCCTCCGCCAGCCTGATCACCCCAAACTGCCCCCCCCTGCTGGCCTGCTCGCCCCTACCTCCCCTCCCCACTGGCCTGCTCATCCCCAACTGTCCCC
>NW_005369942.1:4192629-4192965 GCF_000412655.1 Myotis brandtii
CCACCATGGCTTTGTCCAGAAGAACATCTGGAAGGTCTCCTGGAAGGTCTCCCAGTCTAATTAGCATATTACTCTTTTATTAGTATAGATATATTTGTCTATAAATATGATTATGATTGCAGATATGAGTAGCACCAAGTAAAATTTTATAGAATGGGCCTTTTATTACAGATGGTTTGCCATGGATGCATTTTTTCTAAAGAAGTAAAAATTACTTTAAAAAATTTTTCAGGTAGACTTTGAGAAATTTACAGTATCTGCTTTTCTTCCAAGAAATTTGTCACTTTTATGCCAGAGTGAGAATTATTTGTATGCTTTGTATGTCAGCATTGGGCC
>NW_005369942.1:4193414-4202974 GCF_000412655.1 Myotis brandtii
TTTAATTTAAACTTTCTTCTATAACTGTTTTCTTGTTACTTAAAAGCTAGTTTTTTTTTTTTTTGAAACTGCTTCCAGAGCTTTTCAAGCTGTATATGTCCTTGGAATGAATTTATAAATAAGAATTGAGTCTGGCGGGTGTGACTCAGTGATTTAGCATCGAACTATGAACCAGGAAGTCACAGTTTGATTCCAGGTCAGGCCACATGCCCGGGTTGTGGGCTTGATCCCCAGTACGGGGCGTGTAGGAGGCAGCCAATGAGTATATATGTTTGTAAATAAGAAAGCATGTATTTGATGCTCTTAGAAAGTCTTATTTTCTTTCATTAAAACTTGTGCAGTATAGGGAACTCCATAGATTCTCTTAATTTGAAGAAAGTTAGAGGGAAAGGTACTAATTCAGAGTTCCTTGGGAAAATGTGTCACTTATATATTTTTTATGTTTATTTTTTTAAAATCAAAAACTGAAATACTTTCTATTCAGAAAATATATTTGGATCTAAATATCTTCTATAATTTTAACCCTAAAATATCAGTTTAAATATTTTAAAAATGGTTGGGATGTTTGTTCTTTTAAATAAGGTAGGTTACTGGAGTTCTACATGTAACTGGATCACCTGGGGTAATTTTCTGATTGGGAAATTAAGAATTATAGTCAGAGGGGAGGACATGAGAATTTTTAAAGAACATATTCAATTTACTTTAGAAGCTGAACCTCTCTTATCATGTGACTTGTTTTGTATGTTTGTTAAACTATATTATCACATAAGCATTGCTGCTATTGGGACAGTGACAGTTGATTCGGGTCATTTGAATGTCCACTGTCTGTTTTAATTTGTATGTTCGTTTTGACTCTGTCATATGCTCAAACTTCAGTGGAAGTCATGAGAACCTATTATTTTTGCCTGCTCCCTCCTTTACGTTGGAAATATTCTTTTTTACTCAGAGGGACCTTAACTTTGTATTGCAGTTAAATTATGAAATTTAGAAATATTAAACCCATGGGATCAGATGGGAGAAGGAAAGATAATATGTCACTTAGGATATTGGTCCGTGTTAGTTGAGGTAGAGACTTAGGAATATGTTGTTTATATATGACTAACAGGAGAGGAGGGAAAGCAAGTGTAACCTTGTCAAAGTTCCAAGCAGGTCAGTATAAAGAGACTTTGGTGAAGTTCCAGATTGAACATTCTGTGTTTGGTAATGTTCAAACACACTAGAAAAGTGTATTAGAGCTAGTTGATACAGGGAGGCCTGAGGGTTTATGGTTAGGCTCTTAGGGGAGCTTCAGAGTACATAACTTCATATTCTAGCTTTGCCACTTACTAGCACTGTGACTGTGCACAAAATAATCACCTTCCCTGAGGCTTCTGTGAAGATACAATGAAATAATATATGTGAAGTCCTAATACATAATAAATAATAAAGGTTGGCTTTACTACCATTGTCATTATCATTATCATTGCCATTATCATCAGAATGTCTTGCAAGAGATTTAGATTTGACAGTAATTCTCCTCATAATGAAAATGCTTATTCTGGTAGCATCTCAAATGGAGTAGAAATCTGCAAGGTAGGAGCACACCATGATATCAACATTTAAAGTAACACAGAGGCAAAGAGGATGTAGAGTTTCATATTTAACCTAACTATTCATGTTTTCTATACCCTTCCCAAGTTTCTCTAGAAATTTTTGGAAGGAATTTTGCCAATAAGTGCATGGTGACCTCAGAGAAAAATAAATCAATATGATGCTATTAAACAGGATTATTTGTGATGATGACATACGGTGGCTTGGTTCACATAATTCCTTTTTTAAATACAAATGCCATGTCTACCTCCCTCTAAAGGCTAGAACAGAGTAGCTTTTTATGTCATTGGAATTCATGACTGAGTGGAATTGAATATATGTAGCTAGTAAAAACAAAACTATTTGACTACTTTTTCTAACACTGGTATTCTTCCAGGTTCAAGTTTTAAATTAAAATTTTCCAATATTCCTAAATGCATCCCTGGTTTCACAAACACAGGTCCTAGTTAGAGAGAATGGTGGTGTTTCAGGAAAGCTTTATATTTATCATGATATTGAATATGTTAAAGCTTTTAGAAATCTCTTTAAACAGTCTGCATATAATTCTCTGAGGAAAGGCATTAAGTTACATTTGGACCATCCTTAATTTAAAACTTGAATAACAGATCCCCTGTTCCATATCTTTATTTCTTTTGCCTTAAGGAAAATTAGATTTTCAGAAACACACTGAAGAGAGATTATTCGCACATGTTCATGTGTTAGCAGTGCATCTCCCTTTGATGGCCCTTTTAATAGGAAAGGCTCTTTCCTAAGTCTAATTGTTCACACATAAAATAAAGGGACTTTTACCTCTTTTCAAATAGTTTGTTAATATAACTTGTAGTTATTTAATAATAGCTTCAAGGTTCTTAGCATTTTCCTTTTCTCTGTTTTATTGGCCAAATCAATAAAGTGACTTTTTAAAGACATTATGCACTATTTTTCTGGAATGTAAAGAGGTTTGAAACCACCTAAACAATACATTATTCATTCCCCTACTATTGTTATTTCTGAGTTTGAAGTAAGATATGAATTAAGTAATCTCAATTCAGTGATAACGTAGTATTTAAACTAATAATTAAAGCCAACTCTAATATTGGAAACTTCATTGACCATGTAGTAAGTACTAGGGAACTTAAATGTGCCAACTCAACTAATGGAATCTCAGTACTTACCAAAAATATGTAATTCTACCCAGGACATTTTTTTTACATTTTAAAATATTCACAGTTTGATAAATAGTCAGTGGATTTTAAATATTATCTCTTGCCTCTGTCTTGCAGAACACTTTTTTTTTCCAAAGAACCTTTACCACAGTGCAAAGTTGGGGTGTATGGTGAAATCAGGTTTCTGTCTTGATTCTCATCCCCGCTTTTTCTTTGCATAGGCCAGTATTTGCTGCACAGTTTGAATGAGGGGGGTGGGAGGATGGCAATGAACGTATCTACCTAGATAAGAAAAACACACATCTTTTGCAAGTTTTCGGGCTCCTCTCATTTTGGTATAGATTTTTTTTTTCTTGAGTTTCTTTGCGATAGGCTTCCAGAATGCTTTATATCCAAATGCTGTCTGTCCCATGGGGTGCATTTGTTGATTTTTCAGGCTATGCCACAACACTGCCTCACATACAGTTCTCAGATTTTGATATTCCTATCAAGATGGAAATGTTCTTTTTATCATCTTCTCATTTATTTAGTTAGTTAATTAATAACTTTTTTAATTTTTCAAATATAGTTGACATATGACATTATATTAGTTTCAGGTGCACAACCCCGTGGTTAGACATTTATATAACTTACAGAAAAATCAGTCACCCTGATAAATGTAGTACCCACCTGACGCTGTAGGTAGTTATTACAATTTTTCTACTATATTTCCTAAAACACCCCCATGACTATTCTGTAATTACCAATTTGTACTTTTTTGCCACATTCTTACAACTTCTCTCCATCTCATACCCACATGCTGCAGGCGCTCTGTGATTTTGCACCCTCTGTTCCCTAAGAGAAGCACCTCTACCCTTGCTACACTAAGAAAAGGGAGTCACAGCTGCTGTGCACTTAGCTTTACTATGTCTTCTTCCTTTTAAATGCCACCTTGCAACAGCCATCAGCAAGTGAGAAGGCTCATCAACACTCAGTAGAGTTTTTTTTTTCAAATTAGGAGTGAAAAAGAATAGAGAGGTAGTATTTGATTCTGCCCTTTCTTTATAGGAAAGGAGGAGGAAAAGAATTAATACCTCATGAAATATTCTTCTCAAGATGATGATTCTCTTCTCTTCCTTCCTGCAAAAGCCAAAACAATTATGGTTTAGTAGGAAAGTTGATGTGGAGTATATGGGTCTGGCACCAGCAACAGGACCATATGGAGCACCATGTCTTTCTTTGCAATTTTGAACTATTTTTTTAACAATGGAACTGTACCGTCTGCATATTCCTCTAACAGGAATAGTAGCAGGGGTGTCTCAATCACATTTCCACAAATATCCCTCTGACTAGAGTGACAGCATTTGGCGAGAAGGTGAAATATGAAATGACAGCAGTGAGGACGTTATGGAAGTAATCCAGGGGAGAAACAAGGGTGGCTTCAAAGAGAATCAAGTATTGAAAATAGGGAGAAGTAAATGGATGAGAGAGAGAGAGAGAGAGAGAGAGAGAGAGAGAGAGAGAGAGAATATGAATCTACAAGTGTGATTTATTTTTACTCAAGAGTGAGAAGGGAAGGATTGAAACTCTTGAGTATTTTTGATGAATTGGGTGAGTGAATGAGCAGATGCTAATTAGATTTTAAAGTAGTTTAAAATCTGAAGTTATGATGAGGTATAATTGGAAATGGACATAAAGAAAAAGAAACATGGAGGTGATGAGTATGAACTGCCCTTTAGGAATTTTACATGAGGAGTGTTAGAGGTTCATAGTGCATGAAGTAGGTCTTAGATTTGGAGTGAACTGAACAGAGTGTAGAGTCAACAGAGAGGAATAGTTGATGGTAAGACAAGCAAGACAATACTGAATGGTCAATGCTCAGTTTATTGGAATAGGTGAAGGAATTGGTCTCGAATAGGTTTTCATCTTAAAACCAAATAATTGATAATAGGTATGTTTTAGATATATTTGCAAACCTGCAGATGGAAAAGAGGAAAGCAAAATAGGAAACATGCTAATCTGGACCTAATCATCAGTATGCAGTAGGAAGCAATAGCTAAGTAGCAATTACTTGTCTTTTAGCCAATTGCTCATTTATTCATTTATTTATTGGGCAGCGTCTGTGGCAATCTAACATGTCAGGAACTATGTTAGCAAAAAGGGATACACGTTTAATAAGATTGGACAGGTCTCTGATCTCAAGCAACATATAATTGATTGTAGCTTTGCAAAGCCATGTTTTGTAAGTAGCTATAGTCTAGCATTTCGGAACATAGGATTTGGAGTGGAGCACCTGTTTTTAAACCAGGGCTCTATTACTTAGAAAGTTTGTTGCCTTGAGAAATTACACATTTTCTTGCTGTGCTTCAAAGTTTATTTTCTTTCATCTAAAAAATTGGTGTCTTCCAAAATGCTTAAAACTTGAGTTTAAGTGATTAACTAGAATTACTCATATTAAGGAAAGCCATTATTATTATTACAGTAGAAACTTCAAAGAATCAGGATCATTTTAAAAATAAACTTCTATCTTCTATGTTTCTTCTCCCTAGAATAAAGCCTGACACAGTTATTTTTAAAAATATTGGTTCAATAAATAAATATTGTTTATAAATCAATAAAACTCTTTTTCAATAACGATACAAAACTTTGAGTTGAACAGTATTAAATTAGTGTCACAACTACCATATTTTTTTTACAGAGCTTCTAAATGCCAATCTGTATTACACAATTCAAAGATATTGCTCACACTTCATCACACAACCTGTGTTGCATCTCTTGACACTGTAGTTTTCATAAATAATGACTTTATTATTTTTGTTGTTGTTGTTAATCCTCACCCCACGATATTTTTCCATTGATTTTTAGAGAGAGTGGAAGAGAGTAGGAAAGACAGAGAGAAACATCCATGTGAGGGAAACACATCTATTGGTTGCCTCCTGCATGTGCCCTGACCAGGCCCCCAGACCAAGGTACATGCCCTTGACCAGAATTGAACCCCGGACCTTTGGTCTACAGGCTGACGCTCTAGCCACTGAGCAAACTAGCTAGGGCAAATAATGACTTTATAATCAATGGGGAATTATGTCATATGTAAAATATTTAGTGAAAAAAATAAATGTTGGTATATTTTTTGTTTGGGACTACAAAAGAAATCTAGAAAAGAAAAATGTAAACATACATTTTAAATATTATAATTAGCCCTAGCTGGTTTGGCTCAGTGGATAGAGCATAGGCCTGTGAACTGAAAGGTCCCAGGTTCAATTCCGGTCAAGGGCACATGCCTGGCTTGTGGGATCAATCCCCAGTGGGGGACTTGCAGGAGGCAGCCAATCCATGATTCTCTCTCATTATGGATGTTTCTATCACTCTCTCCCTCTTCCTTCCTCTCTGAAATCAATAAAAATATACTTTAAAAATAAATAAATATTATAATTAATATCTATGTATGTACTTGTACTTATGGAAGTTCTTTTTATAAAATTTCATAAATGTTAGAATGAAATTTTACCTTTTGTGACAGCATGAATGGACCTAGAAGGTATGCTAAGTGAAATATGTCAAACAGAAAAATACAAATATTACATGATTTCACTTATATGTGAAATCTAAAGGTTAAAATAAATAAACAAAATAGAAACAGATTTATAGGTACAAAGAACAGATTGACAACTGACAGAGGGGAGTGGGTTTGGGGGACTGGGTGAAAGGTGAAGAGATTAAGAAGTACAAATTGTTGGTTACAAGACAGTCACAAAGATGTAAATTACAGCATAGGAAATTTAGTCAATAATACCTTAATAACTCTGTATGGGGCAAGGTTGGTACTTGACATATCGGGGAAACCACTCTGTAATGTACATGATTGTCTAACCACAATGTTGTACATTTGAAACTAATACAGAATAACATTGAATGTAAATTGTAATTGAAAAAAAAGAATATGAGAATATGTTTGATAAAATTATATACTTCAGGGATATATTTTTATTGAGGACAAGATAAAGAAGCAAAAAAGATATTTATCAATACAGCAGGATGGAAGTAAGAATAGTTTAAAAAATTTATAATAATATAAGTAGAGAAACATTTTCAATATTCTACTTTAACCAGAAATATAAATGTGATTTATTTTAAAATGTGAAGTAAATGTGAGTTAAATGAGTTTAACATTTTGAAGAGCTAAATTCTTGGCTCTGGGATACTGAGAAGAATAGAAGTCTGAGAAATGTCCTAAGAGCTAAATATATTTTAAAATAAAAATGGAAAGGAAGGTTAGGTTGGGGTAGGAGGCAGACAGAAAGAAAAATACAATTTTAATGTTGACTGGCTTTATATACCCAAAATATAGGAACTATATTAGGCTCTCAGAGCTATTAGAAAAATTGGACTGGGCTCAGGCATTGGAAATTATATTCCAGCACGTGTACATGCAGTAATTTTCCCCTTATAATTCTATAAAGAAGAGAAATGGGTGGGGATAGCAGGGATTATCGTTTAATTTAGAAAGCTTTGTGAGAGGAATTTTTAGTAGACTTAAAACCAGTTATTTTATGAGAAAGAAACTCAAATATTAGACATTAAGTATTCTAGCTTGGTGAGGGGAGCTTTAACATTTTCATAATTAGCTTTATCTTCTAAAACAGGTTTATTCCATAACTTGGTAATCTGATTTAATAATGAATGAATATTGAAGGCTGTTAAACTCATTGTTTTAAGAAGACAAATATACTTCCATACACAAATAATTTTCTGAATTTGAAACATCTCATGCAGCATAGAACATCATTTAATCATTCACCCAGTTAGTACACGGAATGGAGAACAAGCTTATTTAAACCACATACTTATTAAAATCTCAGGAAAGGACCAAAGCAAGGACATGCCCACTCTGCTGTTTTCTCTGTGATTACTCAACATCTGTGCAGATCCACTGCATCTTTCCTCTTCTGGAAAATTCTCTCCTGTTGTGGGAAGGAAACTCCAAAAAACAAAGAAAATAACTATCTTCTTTTCCATTTATTTAAAATAAATGAGAGATTTGCCAGAAAAAAATAAGAAATGGTTGAATTTGTTTCATTTTTACCAAAATTTGAATAAATTAAGTATAGCTAGAAACCATATACTATTTTATTTAATAGATTGACAAACCTTGTAACTATGCTAAGAAAAGTAAATACTATTAAAAATAAAATAATAACTAAGTGTTTGCTAGATATTAACTGGGTTATTTATGTCTCTTAAATAACCTCATTTAATTCTCACAACAGTCATATGATGAACATTGCAGTAAGGCTAATTGTGCAATGAGAAATCTAATACCTGAAGAGATAAAGATATTCAAGATCACACAGCTGGAAATAAGAACAACTTGGGAGAAGTCAGACCTGACGATTATGTTCTTAAAATAAACATGATATTATAAAAAGCATACAAATCCAACACTTTTATTTTTAAAAACGAAAGAAAAATGCAGTGCAATTCATACATTTATTAAGCATTTTGTTTTTTTCTTATGTTGATTCTAAGAAATGAAGAAAATTATTTAGACAAATTTTAAAAAGTCTATTCCTAAATAAAACACACTTTCTCACTCTAAATCTCTTAACATGCTCAAGATCTAGTCTTTATTTCTTGTTTTTAAAACCCGAGGCCACAGCTCTGTCTCATTTCTAGTATTTTCTTTCCTGAGATATTGCTTGCTATTTTTTAAGTATTTTTTATTGATTTCAGAGAGGAAGGGAGAGGGGGAGAGAGATAGAAACATCAATGATGAGAGAGAATCATTGATTGGCTGCTTGCTGCAGGCCCCACACTGGGATCTATCTCGCAACCCAGGCATGTGCCCTGACCAGGAATTGAACCGTGACCTCCTGGTTCATAGGTCAATCACTGAGCCATCCTGGCCGGGCCTGAGATGTTGCTTTCATTCTGTTAGTTCAAGTGTCTCTGACTGAGAATTCTCACCCATGATCGCCAGTATCTTCTGACTCCCCAAATTATACCAGTTCTGCTAAGGTGAGGTGAGCCAGGGGGAAGAACCATGAATTGGGGGGCGGTACGTTATAAATATACATGTCCTTTTTTCCTTTAGTCCCTTGGCAAAATTACCTTTCCCACATCCCATCCAGGGTTCTCAGAAATATAACGGAAATTGCAATTAATTTACTTAAAATATGCACTCATAAATAAAATAATTTAATCGTAGACACCTCCATGGAAGAATGAATGATCTTTTCTGTTAATTTTAAATTACCTTTAAATCCCACAGAATATATTCATAGTCTAGGTTACTTGATGTTGATCATGGCAGAATGGACAATCTTTTCTCATTGTATCTTTTATTTATGTCAAATAGGGCAGTGTCTGTGTGGCACCCACACATACATGTTTAGACCAGTGTAGCAAGAAAGCTATCATTAAAGAGGACACATAGTTTCACACCATAAAGCACTAAAATGAACTAACGACTCAATTCACTTAATATCACCAGGCTCGGTAGCATCATAATAAAGAAAACCTCACTTTGGTGGTTCTTCTGCCAAAAATGAATAACTTCAAACTAATCAGAAAGCATCAGAAAAGAAATTGAGTTGTGCTACATAATAACTGGACTGAACTATTAAATAATGTCAAAGTCATGAAGGACAAAGACAGACTTGAGAAACTGAATGGAATCAAGCAGGATAAAGAGGCATGGGATTAGATGCATCTTGTGAACTCCAGTTGGGTGCTACACTGGAAAAAAAATGTTTCTCTTATGCTATGAAGGACATCACTGTGACAGTTGGTGAAATTTGAGTAAGCAGTGTAGAATGAATTACTGTATTGTATCAATGCTAATTTCCT
>NW_005369942.1:4203114-4211024 GCF_000412655.1 Myotis brandtii
TTTTTTAGACCAGAACTTTACATTAAAAAAGAGGTCTAAAATTCCAAACAGCATAACCTAATTATATAGCAAACCAAATAGATTCGTATCTCATTTATTGTTCACTGCTGAAATTCAGTGAGGGTGCTTCTGAAACTTAGATAAGGGAAGTTTAAGTCACAAAGCAGAAAAAATATGTCCCATATTATTGGGGCTTTGGTTTTTAATGTATAAAATGACACATCTGCAGATATTTATTCCCTTTGCTGGCCTGAAAACCAGATGTATTATTAAGTGCAGGTAATACACACAGAAAATAACTGGTTAAGGTTTTTATCTTAGTAGTTGTATTTGGTTTATGTATTCTTCTTTTTTGAGCTTTAATAAATGAAATAGGTTTAGCTGCAGTTTCTAGCAATCTGTATAAACTGCTGAGCATATGTACAATTAGGTTTGACCAGTTCAGTGAATTAGCAATCTCTGTCACATGCTTAAGCATGAGTAAAGTCTTCATCTTGTTTTAAAAGTTCAGGTAACCGGAGAGAAATGGTGACAGAAGTAGTCAAAAACAGAGATCAAAAGGTAACATGTTTCATATGCATCCTCTTTGCTTTGATGATGCTAAAGTCTTTCTGAAGTTTTTACAGGACTACAGAATGGCAGAGATGACATTCTGCAGAAAGGCCAATGGTGATGTAAATATAGCCCATCCTCAGACAGGAAAGTATTTCAGTTTATGTTTTTATGGGAAAGTACCTATGGCACATACCAACCAACTCTGTCGGAAATCCCACAAAAATATTCTTTAGATCAATGACTTTTATTCTTAAGATTAGTTCACAATATTTGCTCACAAATTTAAAACAAAATATCCTTTAGGCTATTTAATTTTAGAATCCTACTACTAGATTATTTGCTAAAGGAATTTAGAAGGATCAGGTTGCCAGAAAATAAATAGGTTATTTTTTATAAGGAACTCAATCTTTTCTGTTTACTTAACTCAAGCTTTAAAATGCTAGGCTCAATGTAAAAGTTGCTTTTCCCTGTTTTTCACTTAGGAATTTTCTATATGCATCTTAGTTGTTAATGCTAAATGTTTATTTTTATCCCTTGTGTCCTTCTATGCCATGTTTTATAGTCTAGTTTTAACAGAATCGCTTGCCTAGGCTTAGACCTCTAAAATGAAGAAGTAAGTGTAAAGCATTTTAGAATGTATAACCAAGAATGGTATAAAGGCAAAGGGATAAATAAAAAATGAGGTGAATACTTGCTTTAGAGAAGACATTACACTGGGTAAGTTAGTAACTCCTTTCAACTAAAGAACAAATTTGTGGAAGGTAATGGGCTAGGAATGGTATCCTATCAAGTCTCCCTTTAAGGAATGATTTATTTCTACAGCTTTTAGGAGTATTATCAGTAAAAAACAAACAAACAAACAAACAAAAAGCATCAACTGTCAGTCTCTTTCTAAATTGCCTTGGCTATAAAGAATAATGTCACCACCTGGCCAGCGTGGCTCAGTGGTTGAGAATAGACTTATGAACCAGGAGGTCACGGTTCGATTCCTGGCCAGGGCACAAGCCCAGGTTGCAGCTCCATCCCAAGTGTGGGTCATGCTGGAGGCAATGGATCAATGATTCTCTTATTATTGACTAGAGGCCCGGTGCATGAATTCGTGCATGGGGTGGGGGTAGGGGGAGGGACCACGGGAGGTTGGCTGCCAGCCCCAAGGAGGGAGCCGGCCCTCAGCTCCCCCGGGAAAGGGGCTCTGTCCACCACCACCCACCCTCGGTTCCCTGTCCTAGCCCTGGGCCTGAAGGCTCCCTGCCTCCCCCACATCTCCTTCCCTCACCGCTGCACCTCGCGGTGGTCTAGCGGACCTCTGGGAAGGGAGAGGACAGGAATGAGACAAACACTGTGTCAAAGGCTGACTTTCAATAGATCGCAGCGAGGGAGCTGCTCTGCTACATATGAAACCCCGACCCAGAAGCAGGTCATCTCCGAATGGTTTAGCAGCAGGGGCCAATGGGGGCTGCCGGCGGAAAGGGCCAGGGGGAGGTTGGCTGTGGGAGCACACTAACCATCAGGGGGCAGCTCCTGTGTTGAGTGTCTGCCCCCTGGTGGTCAGTGAGCGTCATAGCGACTGGTCGACCGGTCATTCCGGTAATTCGGTCATAATGGTCCCTTAGGCTTTTATATATATCCATGTTTCTATCTCTCTCCTTTTCCCTTCCTCTCTGAAATCAATAAAAATATGTTGAAAAAAAGAATAATGTCACCATGGTCGCCCTGTATCTGGAAGAGCCCATATGTAATTAATCAATAAGATGGGGCTCTGCCCAGCATGACACAACTATTGTAGGCCATGTTAGCCTTGGATCTTCCTGTGGCATCAGTTAAGGCAAGTGTTGAGCCTGTATTGCCACCAAGCATCCTCTTCTGCCCCACTCTCTGCACCCCCCACCATGTTTTCTTTCTCTGGTGTCGGTCTTAAGGTAGCTACCTTGAAAGCTAAACTCCCCTGAGAGACTACTTCCTAGTCAAGCAACCTGTAAAAAGGATTGTCCATTTCTTTCTAATATTACAATAGAAAAAATGTAAAAAATGTCTGTATTGTAGTTAATTGCTATTTTAAGGATTTTTTAGGGGAAATATCCCTAGTACGCATTCATATTTCCAAATCTGATAAGATTATTCAACTCTTATAAGCCCTTATAAGATTATTCAACTCTTATAAGCCCTTAAGATACTTCTCTAACTTTCCACAGCAGTATTTTGTAGTGTGCTCTCCTCTGTTCATTAGTCCTGTGAGTCGTGTCAGAAACAAATAATATATAGTCAGATGTGTGTGTGTGTGTGTGTGTGTGTGCGTGTGTGTGTGTGTGTTACAAGATAGTCTGTATTGGTAAATCATATATATATATTACATTCCAGAATCTCTTTTATCCTAGTAACAGCCCTATAATACTACAGAATTGCCATTTGGACACCAAGTTTTTGGTGGGGAATAGGTGGGGTGGAATAGGAGGTAGAGGTATGAGCTAAACTCCAAACACATAATGCAAAGATAATCACATCTAGCTTTCAACTATTAGTTAAGTCTGATATATTTTAAACTATCTCTGAGCCATCTGCATCCTGCTTCACATTTCTGTAATTTTACACAAGCTTTTTCCTTATCTGCACAATCTTAGTTCATTTTGTGTGCTCCTATTCATACTTCTAGTCTCAGGATAGGAGTCATTTCCTCCAGGAAATCTACTTTGTCCTGCAGAAAAATTTGACAGTCCCTCCTGTTTCCCAGGGCACATTTTATATGTTTACCTCAACACTGATAACACTTATTGTGTGTTTTTATTTTTGGCATACCTCCCAAAACTAAGTTTCTTCAGAGAAATAGTTTCAGTTATTCATCTCTACATTAATATGACCCAGAGGTGCCCATGATATAAAAATTACTTAGTACAATGTTTGTTGGCAGTTCAAAAGGTCAAATTCACTCATTTAAAGGAATGGGCTTAAAATTAACTAAATATAGAAACTTCTAATTTGATAACACTATGTGAATTAGAGGTTACAAAATAGAGTGCCAGTCCTCAAGTTATTTATTGCTATGAGTGAAGAATAAGAAAAGTATAACAACTCTTACACAAAAATATATAACTACAAAATAATGAAAAGTAATAGAGTACTAGAATTATATTCATATTTATATCAACTTAATGTATAGTGTACAATGTTAAAGCTGTACAAAGCTCATATTATTCAACAAAGTCCTGATGAATGGAAAAGTCAGAATTGCACAAGCAAAGTGCCTAATGAATGCAGGAATGTCAGAGAAAACAGAAGAAATATTAACCATGATCTTTGATGAGTATATACTGAGTAAAGTATGACTTCCAACTAAGTAAATCACTGTCTTTACTCTTAGATATTTGCTGTTATTAAGTTTATAAAAATTCGGAGGTCTGAAAAGCCTGATTTATAACTAATTATATTATTTGTGCTATTATCAAGTGAATTTTGATTTTGACTTTAGCACCTCAAGATGTATCTAGCAAAAATCTAGTACACCTGAAATAGAATTTCATCAATATAATATTTATAAAATTATCTATCTATCTATCTATCTATCTATCTATCTATCTATCTATATCTGAAGGCCAAATCTGAGAAACAACCAGTGAATGCAAAATAAATATTTATATTTGATTAATAATTTATATTTTTTGTTTTTTCATGTTTTACTTAGTTGGTAGACATATGTTAAAACATATGGTAATATTCAACTATAGTTACATAAAAATGTGATCTAGATTTTTACAAATTTCACCCCAAATATTGTTTTCTGTTTTCCTCTGGGATTCATTGGTTTATTTAAATTGCTTTAAAAGGTCTATATTCATGCCCTAACTGGTTTGGCTCAGTGGATAGAGCATCAGCCTGCGGACTCAAAGGTCCCAGGTTCGATTCCGGTCAAGGGCATGTACCTTGGTTGCGGGCACATCCCCAGTAGCGGGTGTGAAGGAGGCAGCTGATCGATAACTCTCTATCCTTCTCCTTTCCTCTCTGTAAAAAATCAATAAAATATATTTTAAAAAATAAAATAAAATAAAAGGTCTATATTCATGATTATTAAAATTTTATTTTCTCTACCATTTATTGCTTAAAGGGCATTTTTTACATGATTATAACAAGATCATAGAATCATCTTTGTTTGGCTTATGCATAAGCTTGTATTTCTTATTAAATTTTTTGTAAATATTAGATGATTTGAATTAGCCTTTGCTACAATTGCTGAAGTTATAGATGTAACAAAGTCACAAAAAGCCATACATAATTTTTTATATTCTGAAGCTGTTTTTTTTTTTTTTTTTTGTAAAAAGTAGGCACACATAAAAAGAGTATTGATACAATATTCTGGATAAGTACCAGACTCAATCAGGAGTCTGTCTGTCATGTCACACTGGCATAGTACATATTATTTGGGTACCTTTGAATATCATATTTTTAAAAATTTAGAACAATTGACACAATTTTGAGTATTTTACTTCCCAAGTAAAGAGAAAGGAAATAATAGAGAAAGAAAATAAGAAGGAAAGATGGCATAACTATTTGTATTTTACCAGAAAATGTGGACGTAAAAGGTCTTTTATTGCTTTGACATTCCATCACTATGAAGTATCTCAACACATTTCTTGCACCTATTTCAATATAAGGTATCCAGTTTCAATTCAAGGCATCTGTCTTCAATTTATAATGTCTTAGTTCATTGAGGTTTATCTTTTCATTAAGAGACAAGCTTATCATTTGGATTTGTACAAAGGCAAGTATGTCCAAGCATCCAGTGTTATTTTCCCCAAGACATTTATTCCTTTTCATTTTGATGTTACATACAATAAGCCTTTGTAAGAAAAGAAGACATGTAATAATGAAAAGCTGCTTCATTAAAGAATGCCCTAGCAAGATGTCAGTAATAGACCAATTAAGGAACTTCAGGCTGAGAACATATAGAAGACATTGAACAGATAGAAGGAAATAGTGAGTGAACTTAGAAGTCTGCTGCAGATGGAATCTGAATAGAGCCAGTGATCCCAAGCCAATCTGATGTGAATTTGGGGATGTTACCCTCACACTATCTGCCTTTTTAAGCTGTTCTCTACTCTGGCTCTTTAGGATTCAGTCAATCTTATGAAATAAAAGTCTTAAATTTTTGTATCTTTTCTCTCATCCTGTGCTCTTAATCAGCCTTTAATTACAAGTTAGAATCATTTGAGAGGTAAAATAAGATCTGTAATGTAACATACCAGGAAGAGAAAAGAGACTATCTCTAATTATCTGTTTTTCTTTTGCATATTTGATGCACAATATTTCAGTTTCTCTCTGCTATCTTTAACTGTATTTGCTTCCACATATTTCTATTTACCTAATTTTCTCCTGTTTCAATTAGATAGATATACCTTATTTTATTCAATGGTTTTTCTTCTGCATTATCACTTAGAAATCTTTGTTTTATCACTTACCGGTTTTCATTCTTTCAACTTCTTCTCCAATTGTTCCTTCCACTTACTCATATTAACATGCCATTGCCCTTTGGGAAATCTAATGACTGTCTTATTTTTAAAACCAAGCTTTTTCAACAAGTGGTATGCTTCACTGTCTCTCCCTCATAACAGTTCATTCTCTGTGCATCCCATTGCAACCTGGTTTCTTTCCAAACACTCTGCTGAAACTATTCTTGCTTATGTTTCTCCAAACCTGGAATCTTGCCAATCCCTTTGGGTACTTTTTTAAAATATTAGTTTGATGATCTCTCTGTGGTATTTGACATTGTTCATGACTTCATTCCTTCTAACATTTTCTTTATTTTTGGCTTCTATATTGTTCCAAAATTCTACTTAACTTCCTCCATCTGTGGTTGTTATGTTTCTTTTAGAGTAGGGCCTTTCTCTATTTACTATTTAAATGGATTTCTGTTCATAGGTTTTCTTCATACATTTTCCTCTTACCCAAGGAAATTCCAAATTATATAGCTTCAGATATTTTTGTATATTTATAAAAATATCTATCTTTGGAAAAAATTTACTTCTTGTGATCAAATATAAACCTTCACATATTTTGGGGTTTTTTTGAGTGTATGTGTGTATTTATTCATATAGATCACTGTTGGTGTAATTTTTCTTTTTCTATTCCCTCTAAAACAACACATTGTGCAAATGCTTTGGTAATTATTTTGAGAACCTTTTTACTGTAAATGATCATGAAAACAAAAAGTTGTAATTCAGTTCTATGTTTTACAAAGGTAGATTTTTACATCAAGAATTAAAATCTCAGAAAAACAACAGTGAAACAAATTCTACTGAAAAATGGAAATGTCTGGAACCACCTCCAAGAATAGTCATGGCACCAACTCTTTACCTGAACCACAACTTTCTGATAAATGTTGATGGAAGTGATTGTCCTCTTTATTTCAAGTTAATCAGTGAGTAACACAATTCACTTAGTCAGCACTGAGAGCTGACATGCCAATGATGGAATATAGTGCTCTATGCAAATACACCTCCATTACTCAATCATAGTTTGTAGAAGGTGACAGTAAAGATCGATGGGTATCCAGTGTGCACCCTTTTTTGTTATTTAATAGCTGGCCTGGGGCTGAAGGACAGATCCTGCTATATATATTAAGTTCAAATGGGAGATTACTTCTCTCTCAATCTCTTTTTCAGTTCTTTTTATTTTTCTCAACCCCTATACATATAATGTCTTAGTTCATGAGAAAACTCATGAATGGGATCAAAAATAGTCAACAAGATATTTATGATGATTATTTTAAATAAAAAAGCTATGTATCCTTTCAGTATAGATCTTTTATAAATATTAGCGGCCTGGTGCACAAAAATCGTGCATGGGTAGGGTCCCTAGGCCAGGTGGGTGATCAGGGCCGATATGCAGGGTGACCGGCAGGGTGATCAGGGGGCGGGAGGGCCTGCTGGCACCCGCCTTGGCTGGTCTGGTGCTGCCTGCTCACCAGTCCTACCACCCACTGCCGCTGGTCGGGGCCTGCAGGCTGGGTGCAGCTCCTGCGTTAAGCATCTGCCCCCTGGTGGTCAGTGCACGTCACAGCGACCAGTTGTTCGCTGTTCGGTCTATTTGCATATTAGGCTTTTATTATATAGGACTAGTAGCCCGGTGCACAAAATTCGTGCACATTAAAAGGCAATTAATTGCCCTAACTGGTTTGGCTCAGTGGATAGAGCATCAGCCTGCAGACTCAAAGGTCCCAGGTTCAATTCCGGTCAAGGGCATGTACCTTGGTTGAAGGCACATCCCCAGTGGGGAGTGTGCAGGAGGCAGCTGATCGATGTTTCTCTCTCATCGATGTTTCTAACTCTCTATCCCTCTCCCTTCCTCTCTGTAAAAAATCAATAAAA
>NW_005369942.1:4211705-4234744 GCF_000412655.1 Myotis brandtii
GGGGACAATTTGCATATTAGCCTTTTATTATATAGGATTACATAGGATGTGGCAAAAGAGGCTTTGCAGGTGTAGTTAAGTTGAGGATCTTCAGATGGGGAGAGTATCCTGGATTATCCAGGTGGGACCAATATAATCACAAGAGTTCTTATAAGACGGTGGTTCTCAACCTTGGCTGCACATTAGAATCACCTGGGAATCTTTTTAAAATCCTGATTTCTGGGCCTCATCCTCCGGAAATTCTGTTTCTTTGTTACTAATGTTGTGGCCCCACCCCATAACAAAGAAACAGAATTTCCGGAGGATGAGGCCCAGAAATCAGGATTTTAAAAAGATTCCCAGGTGATTCTAATGTGCAGCCAAGGTTGAGAACCACTGATCTATAGATATAGTATTTCCAAAGGTAGCTTCAATAATAGATCCATTACAAATCATTTCACTCCCACGCTCTGCTCCGAGGGTGGGTTCCTGCCTAAAAACTCGTCCTGAGGGTTGGTTCCTGCCTGAAACCTCACCCTGAGGGCAGGCTCCTGCCTGAAACCTTGCTCTTGAGGGCTGGTTCCTACCTAAAACCTCACCCTCCAGGAAACAGCTGGGGGAGGGCTCAGCCGTTTCCAAGATGACCCCTGCCGGACTGACTTCCTTCCGGTTGGTTGTGGTTCTGGCCGTGATATTACACCCAGGGTTTTTATATAAGTAGATAGAAATAGATTTAATATTCATCTCTTTTAGGTACTAAGCACAGCACTAGCATTTCATATCATTTAATTCTCTAGAAAAGCATTTTCAAGTAAGTGAATGGGGCTAAGATGATGAACTTAGGAATCAGATCCCTGAGTTCAGTCTCTTCTATGCCACTTGTTTGCCATATGATTTTCAATAAGGAATTGATAGTAGATTAATTGATAGTAATTAACTGATTAGCCGCTTTGTGTCCCATATTTTTCGTCTGTTAAAAATGGCAAAACTGTGTCTAGATCTTATATTGTTTTCAGTTGTAATGAGAAAAGTTTATAAAATTACCATAACTCAAAAAAAATAAACACACATAAGTAATTATTGTCCATATTCCACAGTTAACTAAATGGAACTTCAGAGACATTAGGAAGTTTGCCAAAGTAACAAAAGTATTTTACAGTGGATTTCAACCTAGTTTTTTTCAAAGTCTACATTATTTCTTTCCAGAATATTCTTGATTTTTTTGAAAGAGACAATAAAGGGAACATTACTCTATTTTTAGGTAGAGATAAATTATATTGAACTCCAAAAATATACTACTATCTTTTTGATATTTTCTTATTTCTTTCACAAAAGTCTCAACTTTTTAGATGATGTTTGTTATATAAATAAAATGCAATGCAGCATTTTGCTTTTGTAGTAAATTGCCTTTGGTACACTTTACCTCCAAGGTACACCCTTTGAAGAGATTTATATCTCCATATTACATGTTTGCTCCCAGCTAAAAAATGTCCTACAAGTTCTTAGCTCAATAATTATTTGATTTTTCTTCCTAACATTTTTACTTGAATGAAAACATTTATTATGGTTAATATGTAGGAAATTCTATAGTACAGTCTTTTTTTGTATTTCTTAATCACTATCTCCTTCAGGCACCTCTGGTTTTGCAGGGAATTTTTTGGAATTGTATTCCTTTTACTGATACCTTCAAGGCAACATTACTGTAAAGCAATAATGTGCATGTATGATCACTTAGTTGAAACTCTACTTTTGTAACAGTGAAATGTTATTCTTTTATCTATACCATGCCACCCGTGGGCTTAACATTTATACTGTAACATGAAAAGCAGAATTAAACAAGAAGTCTGTAGAATAAAACAGTACATAATTTAAGTGAGCTTGCTCGACAATAGCTAACATGGAATAATAGTGGGAATATTTTCATCATAGAAATTGGCAAACACTACAAATCAGGGCTTGTCTTTTAGACAGCCAGATTTTAAAGAATTTGCTAACACCAATTTACAGAAATGAGTAAAAATCTTACTTGCCCTGGACAAGGAAAAGAAGTGCACGCTTACCTTAATGACCCTCTAGCAGTGATACTACCCACTCCTTCCTACCTACCTGAGCTGTCTAGGCATGTCTTTGTGCCTCAACTACGCCTTCCTCTTTTTGGCGTATCAGATAAGAATACGTATCAATGGAACAAAAGCATATTAATATATGTTACTCTTTGAGAGGGTTATAGCAATTAATCTAGGTAAAATGTACAGTTTTTCAAAAAGAATGCAAACAATAATGGCATTGAAATTTTTTTTCAAGATTTCCTATGGCCAACCAGAGGAATGTTAGTGGGGCATGTAGGGTTTTAGTGTCTGTCCTTCATGGGTTTACAAGTCATATTTAATATTTCTCATTTCCCTAGAAAATGGAAAAATTATGAATATAAGTATTGTTTGTTTAAAAAACTTAATATTTGGCAAAAAGTAAATGTGTTGGCATAAGCATCTTATCTAAATGACTTTTCCTTATGTATATTTCAATGTCAATACTGGCATTTAAATTTTTGACTAGCAAAGTATATCTGCAGAGTTGATAAATTAATTAGTTATCCAAACATTTTTATTTTTATTTTAACTTTCAGTGAAAAGATGACAAAATAATTTGGAAAAGTACATAATGTTTAATTGTATGTGAATTTCTTATAGTGCCAAAAATAAGGATCTTATTACTCTCTCTTAAGAATAGACTAGAAGAAAGTTTTTCAAAATGTAGGACAAAATATCTTTTCTTCTTAGTTCACATTGGATAAAGATGGAACCTTATATTTTAAGTACTGAAACAACATATAGTTTCATTAATTCAATAAGCATTTACTAAGACCATACTATACATTATACATTACACTAGGCTCTGGAGCTGCAGAAGTGAAAAACACAAACTCCGTACCCTCAATCATTTACGTTCTATTGATTACCTATTCCAATTCTACAAAGTCATAAGTTAAAAAAATTTAGACTCAGAATAAAGGCAAAGCTTAGCTTCCCATCTCCATCATGCTGGAAGACTATTTTAATTTTTCTTCAGTTTTTTTCTTTAAAAATTGAATAATAGATAATGTTCATATTGCTAATTTTTTATATTCCAAAATGTTAATCATCTTTTAAATTCTCATTTAAATTTTCTAAACTTTGTCAGAACCTAAGAATTGATGATTATAGTCTAATTTCATAAAATCTGAGGATAATAATTATTAATGTTAACTTTTTATTATATCTTCTGAACTTACCTTTAATTGACAACAATTTTATTTCACTCTTTTCAAGTTAATAAACATCTGTAAGATATAATCCATGGGATCACTGGGTCAAAAGGCAGTTCCATTTTTAATTTTTTGAGGAAACTTCACAGTGGCTACACCAGTCTACATTCCCAATAAAAGTAAAGAAAAAAAAATGCCTTCAGTTGCATATATCAGAAAATCCAAAAAAGAATAAAAGAAAGAACCTTCTTTTAGATACAAAAGTAAAGCAAAAACAAAGTAAACAAATAAAAGTAAAAACATTGTTTATTTATTTGAAAACATCCATTTATATCCAGAAGGTTTAAAATATTTTTACTACATGCACAACCAGCTAGCAGATTTATGGTTTCCAGATGTAAAGCTTCCACACTAGCTGTCAGAATTCCCTGGGTCCCCAAAACTATTTAAAATCTAATGAGTCAAATTCTCTTTAAGTGGTATCCACAAAAGTATATTTAACTTTTTTTATTTAAGTACAGTTTATATACAATATTTTATTGGTTACATTAGTTTCAGTTGTACAATGTAGTGATTCAATATTTTTATACCTTACAGTATATAGCCCCACTTATTCTAGTAATCATCTGCCACTGTGTAAACTTACCATAATATTATTGACTACTATGGGCCCAGTGCACAAATTCATGCACAGGTGGGGTCCGGCTGCCCGCCTCGGCGGGGGGAAAGGGATGGGGGAGGTTGGCTGCCAGCCCTGCCTCTGCCCCCATTCAGGGTTGGGGGGGGCGATTGGGGATAGGGCTGGCTGGGGGGAGGCGCTGTGGGCGGTTGGCCGGCTGGCCCCACTCCCGATCAGGGTGGGGGGGCCAATTTGGGGCCAGGCCAGCCTGGGGAGGGGCTGCAGGAGGTCGGGGGGGCTGATCAGGGCCCCTATCCTGTTGGTTGGCCACCACAGTGTGCGTCATAGCAAACGGTTGTTCTTGTCATTCCAGTCATTCCATCATTCTGGTCGCTTGGCTTTTATATATATAGACTAGAGGCCCGTTGCAGGAAGATTCCTGCGAGAATAGGGCTTCCAGCGGCTGGAGCGAAGAAGAGAAGGGAGCGAAACCTGCTGAGGCGGGCTTCGCTCCCACTCCCAGCCGCTGTGGCTGGGTTTGCCCTCCCCCTCCCAGTCACTCCTGCTGGGTTTCCCCTCCCACTCCCAGCCACTCCTGCTGGGTTTCCCCTCCCCCTCCCAGCTGCTCCTGCTGGGTTTCCCCTCCCGCTCCCAGCCTCTGGAGTGGGATTCCCCTCCCCCTCCCAGCTGTTCCGGCTGGGTTTCCCCTCCCGCTCCCAGCCTCTGCGGCGGGATTCCCCTCCCACCTCCTGCCTCCCCAGTCTTGGCTTTGTTCCTGTCTCCGCCGCCTCTACTTTGCTCCCTTCTGTAGCGCTTCGCTTCCATTTTGTCTTGCGTCTTCACTCCCAGCTGGTATATGCAAATTAACCACCATCTTTGTTGGCGGTTAATTTGCATATGGCACTGATTAGCCAATGGGAGGTGTATCAAAGGTATGGTCAATTACCATGTTTGTCTATTATTAGATAGGATAGTCCCCCTTCCCCTTTTTACCCATTTCCCTTCTTCTCCTTTCTAGTAACCATTCATTTGGTCTCTGTTTCTATGACTCTTGTTTTTGTTTTTTTTTTGTTAGCTTGTTTTGTTTTTTGTTTGTTTGTTTTTAAGATCACCCCAGGATATTTTTCCATTGATTTTAGAGAGAGTGGAAGAGAGAGGGAAAGACAGAGAGAAATATCGATGTGGGAGAAACACATCAATTGGTTGCCTCCTGCATGCGCTCTGACTAGGGGCCTGTCCTGGGAAGAACCTGCAACCAAGGTACACGCCCTTACTGGAATTGAACCCAGGACCTTTTGGTTTGCAGGCCGATGCTCTATCCACTGACTCAAACTGGCTAGGGCTGTTTTTTGTTTGGGTTTTACATATATGTTAAACTGCACTGAATTTCAGTATTATAATTTAACTCTTGATCCACATATTAAAATACATAAAATCACCCATACCCTTCCTGAACTCAAAATTAATTATTTCCATTACTTCCTGTTTCTTGATCAGACTATTATTAAAATCAAATGGTATAGTTTGGTCTAGTGGTCTCATTATCTGTGTATTATTTCTGATTTTTCTAAACTATAATGTGTAATACTAAATGTTTTAAACTGCTTTTATTTTTCTTTTGGTCTCCTTAATTAAAATATCCCACTATTAATATGTTTTACCAGACGAGAAATAAGTTCATTTGGAAAAAAAATGCTAATAAGACTATTGTTTTATGGAGAAATTTTAGGAAAATATCAATTTTAATTCTGGTAAATTCATAGCAAGAATTGAATAAACAACTCACTTTGGATTTAAAAAAAAGTAAATTTAAAATATTTAGTCCTTACCTAAATTTTTCAGATTGTCTATTTTAATGTATCAGACTAAGGACGGAGTGGGAGAATTTATGTTGTCAACACTTTCCATGTACATTGCAATCAATGCTACAGATTTATGTTCATTGTGTTAGCTGTTATATGTGATCTATTTGTTTTTATTTGAGAATACTATTAATGTATCTGTGTCCTTTCCTTGACTGTTACTGTTCATGTCTTCCAGAAGAATTAACTACAGTTTTTTACTCCACTCATCAGCTGATGGGCACTTAGGCTGTTTCCAAATCTTAGCTATGGTAAACTATGCTGCTATGAACATAGGAGTGCATATATCCTTTCTGATTGGTGTTTCTGATTTCCTGGGATATATTCCTAGAAGTGGGTCAAATGGGAGTTCCATTTTTAATTTATTGAGGTATCTCCATACTGTTTTCCACAATGGCTACACCAGTCTACATTCCCACCAGCAGTGCACGAGGGTTCCCTTTTCTCCACATCCTCACCAGCACTTGTCGTTTGTTGATTTGTTGATGATAGCCATTCTGACAGGTGTGAGATGGTACCGCATTGTCGTTTTGATTTGCATCTCTCAGATGATTACTGACTTGGAGCATTTTTTTCATATGTCTCTTGCCCTTCCTTATGTCTTCTTTCGAAAAAGTATCTATTTAGGGCCATTGCCCATTTTTTGATTGGGTTGTTTATCTTCCTTTTGTTAAGTTGTATGAGTTCTCTGTAAATGTTATGAAAGTCTTTGTATTAGAAAAAATATAGATGATTCCATTTATTAAACATTGTCTTTCTGTGTTTGAAAGCAAAAAAAAAAAAAAAGAATTTAACTACTCAGTTGTCCATTCACTCTCCACTTTTTCTTTTTCCATTCTAAATTCCCTGCTTCCTTTCTCATCGTGAGTTTCTTTGTACTAAAATTCTGAATCATGTTAGAGAAGACTATGGCCTATGTTTAGTTAGGAATCTTTCATATGTTTCTAAAATATATTTTAATATAATTTATAAATAGCATGCTTCTTATAGAAAGTGGACTTAATGTTCATTACTTTTTGAAAGTATATTTATGTTATATTCAATACCAATTCCAGCTAAAAATGTTTTTCCAAAGGTATTATATTTTATGTCACAACGTAAGATGGCATAATGGCTGCAGTTTGTTTTTTGGGCAAGCTAATGGAGATGCCACATTGTTTTATGCAATGGTAAGTGGGTTCAGTAGTGTACTTATAGCACCTAACATTGATTGGGTGAAAGTTCATATTTAGGTTACCTCAATATATCTATTCAGATACTGACCTTAAGCATAGTTAAGGAAACAGGACATCTTACGTCTACGTACTTTATGATGTTTTCAGAATGTATCTGCATAAATGAACAGAGTTAGTCATCTTTATTTGTCAGTGTTTCAGAAGGACTTGCTGGTGTGAAACAACTGTAGGTGAGGAAAATGAGTCAGGGAGATGTTAAGTAACATGCATAAAGTAACACAGAACAAGGGAAAAATCTGGGATTGAAAATTCAAATGTGTATTATTTTTTGTATGTAATACCATCATATTTAATAAATACTAAGTACCGATTCAAATTTGTATAAATGAATAACAAATTAATATTTAATGTATTTCTATTTTTTGACAAAACATAAATTATATGTTTCAATTGTAATCTAAGAGAACATGTAATTTGATATATGAACCTGGAACAAATGTTCTGTTTGCAATTACTGCTGATATCAAGACTTTGTATGCATTGGATATTCTTTTTAATTTAAAACATTTGTTTTCTGAATTTAACATTTAGAAATCAATCAAGGTTTTAATGTCATTCAATGAGGAACACAAATAAACATTAAAAATAAAACTTTTAGCGTCCTCAGAATAGTTGGTTTGATTAGGGTTACTTTTGAATGAGTAATTACACAGTTACAATGATTATGGCTATATTTTTACATGTGGCTTTTAAGGGTTTGGTTTTATGAAATTTACATGTAGTAAAAACAGAGCATTCTCTATCAGAAACAAAGCAAATTTAGTTTTCAATTTTTTTTAAATATGAAAAGCATAGTGAAAACAGGATGACACATGTGATTATATTATTCTAATAAGTATTTTTGCTATTGCTCCTTATATATATGCAAAAGTTTTTATTCATGTAAACTAGAGCAAAGATAACTTGTTGTAACTATTGCCAAACAAATGTTCAGAAAGCAACTTTCTGAAAACAGGATTTCATTCTCAATACTGGTAACGGAGTTGCACAAAAAATAAGGTGTACAATATAGTGACAACAGGAGAACTGGAACCAGTCTTCACTGGATATCTTCCTTAACACCTACATAAAAAGAAGCAGACTTAAAAGGTTTCAAAGAGTTTGAAAGCAGGTGTGAAGTACTGTGAGTTTTTAGAGACTGTGTGTTTGCCTATGTGTGTTGGGGGGTAAACTGATGTCTGTGTTTTTGATAAATGTTGCATGATTAGTAGAATACCCGAGTAAGTTGGTGACAGGAAATGTTTTGCTTGATACAAAGATTTTATTTAGCACTTGCCATGCTGAACTCAAGACAGCATAGCTGAAAGAATCTTTGAACGATTTTCTTTGTGGTTATTCACATTCTGTTTCTTGTTGAATTTGGGCAGTTATCAAAGCATAACTCAAATTGATGCATCATTCAGGTTAAAACTTGAAGTGTTAACTAAAGACACTTCAAACTTTATTTCTCTTGGTAAGCCATCCAGAACTACTAACTTTAAAATACTTTCCATTGTGAATAAATGCTAGAATTTGAGAGGTATTTTAGGTATATTTAAAACTCTATCACCACGATTCTTAGATAAACAATTCATTTCCATTTTATGTGGATCATACTTGAAGACAGATGCAGAACACATTTATTCAACACATTTTTGAAAGAACCAAGACTTGGAATGAACTTACATATTTTGTATAAGTAATACAAAGCAAAACAGTCTTACCTGATTAAGCATAAGTGGATATAATTTGGATTACCTGAGCAAACATTAGCTTTATAAAATGAGAGCTTTTGAATTGTAGATAAATTAAGATTATTATTTACATACCCAATATAAATACATTTATTTGAAACAATATTTTGTTTCAAAAAACCTCAATTTGAACTAAATTAAAGAAGCACAACTGAGAATAGACCTGTGTTTATGATAGGAGAAAAGATACTACGTATGCAAGTCTAGGTAATACAATAGCAGGGAAAGTTTAGCACAAAGAGTATTAGACAACAGCAAATACCTCTCTATTCATTCATTTAGAAAGTCTTGCTGCCTTGATCATTCTTTGCGAAATATTTAGTGTAGGTATTTTTTCAAGTCTCAATTTGAGCATTTAGAAAAATAATTTCTATGTTCAACTACTTTGGAAAATATGCTATTATAACCTAGTCTTATTACATTTGTGTTTATAAGTGTTGCTATTAATATCAAATTTTCTTTTCTTAGCACGTCTTCATTTAAATAAAAAGAACAGTTTATGAAATTACTTAAATATTTATATAGTGCCAAAACATAAAAATTTAAAACTTTTGAAATGATGTAGGCTGCTTCCAAGTAAAAAATAAGCACATGAAGGGCAATGCAATTTATTCTTAGTTGAGAGAGTTTACGTGGAAGAGATGTGGGAAATACTATTTTGTTCAGATCTGAATAAGCAATCTGACCACATAACAACCAGCATCCATCACTGCTGCACACAGCGAGCTGGGTCAGCTCTTGATAAGGACACACACTTTGGCAGTCTTAAAACGGATATCTTGGTGAAGAGGTATTCAAAAAATATTTCCATTTCTAGAAGCTGTCCTTAACTTCAGGAATACATTGGTATTTTGCCAATTTGACTTTTTTTTCTATTGCTGATTTTGTTTTCAGCTAAAGCACCTGCCTAAGGGAATGAGAGATACATCAGGAAGCAAGCTAGTTGTCCTACAATATTAGGATAGACTTTTTACAAGACAAATATCTTGACCTATAAGTTTCTGTGAGGTGGGGATTCAGGATAGGAATATAGAAACAACTATGGTAGGAAGGGATTTCAAGTATGCATATAAAATGGCATCATTTTCTCAAATGAACAAGGAAACAGTAATTAAATGACATGAATTGGAATGATGATGACAGCTATCATCACATAAAGTATTTAAGCTACATCATCTGCAGGTTTGTTTTAGTGTTTTAACTTTTTTATGTGATGTGATTGCTTTCACCTATGGGAATGTTATAGTCAGCTCAAGGTTATTCAGTTACATATATTCCCAAACTTACTTCAGAATTAATAATAAACCAGAATTGCATGCTCTACGTGTACCAAATTTTTTAGGAAGTCCCAACTGAAAAAAAATACTTTAATCAGCTTATTTGACTTCAATGTTTTTTTAAAAAGGCAAAAGGCCAAGAGAGTCTCATGAAACTGTTATGTATCCATTTCAAAATGTTTCTTTACATATATATAAAGACACTTTGGCTGCACTTTCAAACCAAGGCGTTATAATGTACTGCTTGTATGGCTTTCATTTAATGGGCTATCAACTGTCCAGCAAGCTGCAGTACAAAGCAAGGCATGTCTTTAATCTTCAAAGAAAAAAAGTAAAGAGAATCAATTCAGCTATTAGCTTGAAGGAAAAAACAAATGAAAGGAGAAGGTGAAAGCAAACACTATTAGAGTTATTTCATTTCATTTTCTTTATAAAAATGTGAAACTATCAATATATGGTAAATTATATATATATATATATATTTGTTTATATATGTACATATAATTTTATTTTCTATAAATGAATTCCATAATAAAGTAAGTTATTAACAATATAACTTAACATTATAATTCTGAACATTTAACTAAAATATTTATTTTAATCTTATCATGTTTAGATTAGTCAAGGTTTGATTGTTGATTTTTATCTTATCTTGAAAAAAATATTTTGACCTCTATAATGTGCAGAACTTTTGCATAAGTTTAATACAGCCATAAAACTTTTAATGATTATATCTAACACTACTTCTGGCATCCTTGTGAAGATTATTGTTTATAAAATTTAATTTTATTAAAGAAATATATATGTATTTGTATTTATATACAAATAAACATACATACATACATACATACATACATACGTACATAGATATTTGTCACCAAAATTCACAGGATTACTCTATTCCCCATACAAGTTTTTATAGTGTGGAGAACTAATTTGATTTATCAGTTACCACATCATGCATAGCCTTGTATGTTAAAATGTTGGTTTTTCTCTTAATAATACTGAGATCAATTTAATGTTTTTACAGTGAGATGACATGCTCAGATTGTCATCTTGCAGTATAACTCTGGCTATAATATATAAAACAGGTTAAAAAGGATAAAAGTAAGCATATGGATGTAGGAGGAGGTAGCATCAGTATAAGAAAAATGATATAGATCTAAAATTGATATATTGTTATATGTCAGTTATATTTCAATAAAATTTAATTTTTTAAAAAAGCAAGAAGAGGCCCTTGCATTAGCAAATGTAAATTAGCATCTGTTTAGAATTATACTCTGTGTTCTTTTTGGTCTCCTTTTCTGTGTTACTCAGTTTCTCTAAATACCTGTAGGCATTTATAATGCCAACAAAGTGCGCCTACAATAGATGTTTTAAATTGGCATCTATTATGCGTTTGACAGAAATTAAATAATTTGAACAACTCAAGGAGAATAGACTCTAACGCCCCACAGTATTCCTGACAGCCAGATCCAGCTTTCTCAGTCAACACTGGAGTCTATTGCATGCCAGGCTCCACTACTGACATTGGGATATATTAGTGAGCCAAAGTGCAGTTTATGCACATGTAGCTTAATTTCTAGCATTATATAGGAAATAATGTTCTGGAATTTCTATATATATAAATGAAAGAGGAAAATCCAAAGGCAGTAGCAAATACCATAATAATCCCTTTAGAGATTAAGTCACTTTGCCTTCAGTCTGCCAAGTCTAGGAACATTTTGTTCCAGGCAACATCCAGAATTCCTCAATGGCAGGTGACTGCTATCACACCTAAAGGAATAATACATGTGCTTGAAGACATATGCAGTAGATATGTGTATATTGCCTCAAAATCCATGCACCACGCCCAGACCACATCCAAAATGTTTATATGGAACAGTTTTTGCAACCATAGTATAAGTCCTTGGTTTAGATATATTGGGGCATTTTTTAAGGCTGTCATCTCTTTTCATAGTCTAAAACAGAGTGCTTAGTACAAGAACTTTGAGGGCAGATTACATGATGTAGGGAAGTGAGAGAAAGAAATATTTGGTTGTTGCCTAACCAGCTCAGTGGTTGAGCGTTGACCTATGAGCCAGGAGATCATGGTTCGATTCCCGTCTAGGGCATATACCAGGGTTGTGGGCCCAATCCCCAGTGTGGGGCGTGCAGGAGGCAGCCAATCCATAATTCTCTCTTATCATTGATGTTTCTATCTCTCTCTTCCTCTCCCTTCCTTCTGAAATAAATAAAAATATTTTTTAAAAAGAAATTTTTGATTGTATACATTCTCAGGTTGATCCTGAGGTTTGTGGAAAGCCACAGGAGAAGGGAGATCCTAAAAAAAATAAAATTAAAATAAAAACAAAAAAAGCAATTTACAAAGTCAATAAAATACAGCATAATTCTCTGTGCTTTTGTTATGTTGTAGAGAAAAATGTTTAAAGACATAACTTTATGTGAACTGGTGGGTTTTTATGACAGTTTGTATACCTTTTGCCTTGCAAGTGTAAACAAAGTAAATTAAATATTAAGCTTGTATTACGGTAGCATGGTCAGGGATGGATCTTGTGTATGTTTACTTTGTTATTATTGTGTTGGTCAGTGGAAGAAAATGGATCAAATTCAACTTTCAAATTATGCAAACTAAAGAAGTTACTGTCCCCATCTGATTATTCTTTCACTTAATTATAAAAGCATTAAAGTAACCTCATTTATCTGATGAGGATAAGCAAATTAACTCATAAAGTAATCACTTACTGAATGCCTATTATATGGTTGCATCATTTGGTAGTGATCAAGACTGACATCTAAGACACCTGTAATAGATGGTTGTTTGAGTTAAGATGTTATAGTAGATGCTATTGGTGCCGCACCATTTTTGGTAAATAACAAAGATTTATAACAAAATGGAAAAGACTCATAACAAAATATCTACCATTTATCTCTTTCTTAAAGTATGATAAATAATATGGGAAAACAATGAAAACAAAAATTTTTGAGGGAAATCTTTATAGTAATGTTTATTGGAGACATAAAAAGTGACTAGGAGCCAGGATGTCTTGGGGGTGGGGGAGAGGGTTGGTATATTTAGAGCCCTGCCAGCAGGCATAGAAAATTGTGGGGAAAATATGATATATAGAAGCCCCATATGAATATGGGAGAAACTTAAATTTCATATGTAGTGACAAAAATTGATATGGGATAGATGACAGATAAATAGGGAGAGGGAGAGAGAGAGAGAGAGAGAGAGAGAGAGAGAGAGAGAGAGAGAAAGAGACACTAGATCATGAATGTCCTCTAATGTCCATAATGCCTTGTCACTTTTTAAGCATTGGCTTAATTTAAATAATTACTTAGCAGCTGCCATGTCTTAAATGCAGTTTTTCTGCTTGTGTTCTCTGCACAGTTGCCACAGAGCCTCATGCTTGGTGAGCACCTTTCAACATTTATTGAATGAATGAAATAATGGCTCGAGGTATGTTTTCTTCATGTATGGGAACTACATCATTTATATTTTGTTGGCATCACAAAATAGGGATGCTAAATACTGACCCTTTATAGCACCTCCCAAAGCTTTTCTGAAAGTATCTCTATCTCTGTGATTACACAACTGTATAATGTGACTCACATGCTAAATAAGGTGGGTCAAGTCACCCTCTAACTAGACCACATATGAATATATAATATATATGAAGATTATGGAATGTATATTCTTCAATTCAGTGACCAAGTGAATGCAAGCATTGAATAATGTTCATGTCACTTGTTTCTAAATAAGAATTATATGAATCACAGCAGCATTTTTCTAAGGGCTTTAAAAATAAGGCTCTTTCCAGATTTTTCATTCCCACAAAATATGTGTGGTCACACTTTATTAATCTTATAAAAATCACATTTTTAAAATCCTGGATTCTATCAGCCGAGAATAAAATTTAAATGTGCTATCTAGTCAGATGCAGCTGTTTCCTGGCTCCATGTTCCATGTACGATGGTTTGTCTGATCTGAATCAATAACTTCTGCTGCTGATGAAACAGCAGTGGATGGTCATACAATGCTGAGGACCCGAGAGGGTCAGCTGCTTGGCAACAGGGCACTTGTTTCACCTGCATAGCCTGGGAAGCCTGCAAAGCCTCCTCAGGCATCTGGGCAGGCTGATTTGAGCAATCGATCTGTCTTTCTCTCTGTGTGTTTCTATGACACCTATTAGCATAGTTTTAAATGTGTTTCTGTGACATTTATTAACACAGTGTGGAGATGCACAGGCAAAAGCCCTTTTAAAACAGGAGAGAAATCGCACTTGCTCTATCCATTGGTAGTGAGTTGAAAGAAAATGGTGATCAAAGTTTAGTATATGCTCTTTGATTCTGTTGCTTGTGGGAAAAGATGTCCTAAGTAGGCCTCTCAATTTGATAGTGGAATTAAGTTAATTAAGTTAGAATTTCTAAGAGAGATTTATAAGCTTGGCTAACCATTTCGAAAGTGGCTCATACCATGTCTCATAATAACTACAGAGTCATAGGATTATGGTGTTCCATAGTTAGAATGTATGACAGTCTTGAAAGAGATTAAAGCTGATAGGCCTTCAAATAACGAGCAACAAACAATTTTCTATTAGCTCAATATATTTTGCTTATTTTTCGCACCTTAGTGTTTTCAAAGTTATATGTTCTTCAGATATATAGTATTTTTCCAAGGTTAATCTTACTATCTATCAACATAATTTAGAATAAACATCATACTGAGAATAAGATAATGGATGTTAAGTACTTAGTCCAGTGCTTATCATAAAGTAAATGTATAAGTATAATATACTGCTATTTCATAACTGTGCCAAGTAATATATTGGGTGAATGATATATGTTTCCCTTATTAATAATCATTGTATCCTTATATGGTAGGAGATTTGAAATACATTTTATAGATATGGGAATTAGAAATTGGAAAGTTTAATCAGGTTAAATCCCAGCACAGACTGAGATTGGTACTTAGGATATCCTAAATTATAAACTATTGTTTCTTTCCCTGGATTATACTCCTGTTAGATGAAAAAGAATGCGCAAACACCATGCATCTGTTTGGAAATATGCTAGAGTAAAATAGACTATTTATTTAGCAACTCATATCTGCCAGACTTTTCTTAAAATTTAATCACCGCTAGAATCAAATGAGGTAAAATTGATATTCTCTGATTTAAAGATTATTAAATTTAGGCTCAAGAGATTGTCATTTCATAAACTAACACAACTAATTTTAACAACTGTCTCCAACAACACAGTTTATTCCCATTTCTCAATTTTATTCTTTTATTATGGGTAATTAGTTTGTTTATTTTTCTATAAGGTCAAATCTTTTCTCATTGTGTCCTAAATCTTTCCAAGTATTTTATATTGCTCTTATGGTAACACTGTAACAAATAGTATAATCCAAATATCAATTGTTTTACACATAACAGAAATTAATTAAAATGTATAAATATTTATTTATATTTATATGCATATATATGCATAAATATATTAATTTTGTGTGCTTAAATGGAATACCAACTACAGAGATGTGTGCAGCAATCATTTGTTAAATGGAATGAATCACCTAATAGTTTACTCAAGCATTGTTTAGAGTTCCATAAATAAAGACAGGTTTACTTGCATTGATGGATATTTAATGTGCCAAGATGAACAAACACCAGACGTAATTATTAAGTGGAGAGGCAGAAAATAGATAAAAACTCCAGAATGTTTTCTTGATTTAAGTGGGAAAAAAACCCCAGACATATTCATCTAAACAAAATACAGATGAATATCTGTTACATTTTTTAATTTTAGTAAGCTTATGTCAACATATTTCAACACTAGATGTCAATATTTTAAATTCACAGACCAGTGTTTGCTCAGATACTTTTATGATATTTTTATAACATCTGCTAGAAAATATACTGAAACATGTAGTGTTAGTGAAAGATAATTATGAAAATGTTATTTGTGGTTTTTAATATTATGTAATTAGTATATGTTTGATGGACATTTGACCACATAATGATTAAACATAATGATCATTCCAGAATAATCATGCTTGAGAGGTAGCAGTATTACTTATATCATTGTCCAGCGCAATATTTCTTCCTTATCAAACACAGGAGCTAGTCTCAGAAGCTTTTTGGTAGGCAAGGCCCCTCATTTCCCACTATATATTTGGGAAAAGGAGCATGTGCTTTTAGCTGCTCCCTTCACCCCAACCTTGAACCAATTGTGTGGGTAGGGCTTCCTGCCTTGCTCTGCTTTTTGCTGCTAACGATTCCTTCCCCACCAAGAAAAAGAAGAAGATGCACAAAATTTTCCTTGCTTTGCATTTTTGTCCTATATCTGCTATACAATTTGTAACCATGTGACTTATGCATATGAATAACTGGAAGAAAATTGTAAGTTTATTTATTGTGTTCATGCTCCTGTGTCTAGCAGATAAATTTCACATTAAAGTGATTTTCTAGTAAAAAGGGGTATCTCTGGGGACACATTTCAAACAGACCTTCCTTATAGCCTTCAACATAATGAACAGAAATAGAAAGCTAATGAAATTAATTGGCAAACTAACAACTTAAATCCTGATGTGTATAAACAAAGCTACTGCTGAAACAGGAAAGTAACAGTTTATTCTTCATTGTGATTCCTAGTTGAAAACAAAATTTCTATTGTAGCTTGGCATTTTTTGGCACATAACATCATCTTTCAATGTTCCTATAAAATTATTATTTATCATTATTTTTCAGTTTAAATATTATAAGAAATTTGCAGGGACTCTGTTTATTGACAGTAGCTTTATTTCAGGATGAGAGAATATGCCCTATCAGGAGCCTCATCTCTCTTTCCCGCAGAAGGGCTGGGGAAGCTAGCCCTGGGTTCTCTCAAGTCCTCTGCTGCATTAAGGAAGAAACAAACTAACAAAACATTAAATGGTGTTTATTGAGCATTTTAAAGAAATGGTTTTATACAGAGCTGCTTTGAAATATTTCATCTGGGTTGTTTCAACAAGCTGACAACTATTTCCAATACTAAGGAAAGGAAGTAAGAGAGAGAAATACCAGAGGAAGAAGAGGTCCCCACACCATTCAAATCCACTGTGGATTTTAATGAATAGTTTGCTCTCTGAAAATTTTAGTCCTGAAATTTGGCCCCCAGGAACATTTTACTCCCTGAAATACCTGTCCTTATTACATTTCCCAAAGTATCTAGATATATGAAAATTTACTATGAGAATCTATACCTGCAAATGCCACATACAGATGCATATATTAAACAAACTAAAAATTACCTATTGTGGTTAAGCAGAGATATAACCAAAGTGGAATGAAATGTCTCATGTACCCCCCCTACCTCCTCAGAGCCATGTATGAGTATTATAATACAATTTTCTGGGCCTCCTTTGTCACATTGATTTATTATTATTTTCAATGAAATATTATAGTTACATGATCACCATAAGTTTTGTGTGACTGTTCATATTCCCAAATTCAACTTTCCCCAGTCAGCCATGTGCATATCTTGAGAAATCATGTTAAAGGTTGAGTTATGTTTGGGAGTCCTTTGTTGAGCACTTACTTTGCCAGACATTCTCTAATACAGATGACACACTGATGATTAGAGAACTGAACGTGTGCCCTCGCCACATTCAGTGGATAGAGTGTTGGCCTGCTGACCAAAGGGTCCCGGGTTTGATTCTGATCAAGGGCATGTACTTCGATTGCAGACTCCTCCCCAGCCCAGGCCCTGGTCAGGGCGTGTGCAGAAGGCAACCAATCTATGTATTTCTCTCACATCAATGTTTCTCTTAATGGAAAAATATCCTTGGGTGAGGATTAAAAAAAAAAAAAGAAGAACTGGTTGTGTTCATGTTTCTTATAGTGTTGCAAGAAAGCAGTTGCAGATCATTATTCAAATGTGGTAAGTATAATGATGTGGGGTAGAAAGCTTGGTCTAGCTTCAGTTGACTATGGTGCGTAAGGAGAGGCCTCTAGAACAGGAGCCTTAGCTGTGATGTATTAACTGATTACAAGAATGGCATCAACAATCCCACCCATGTTGGGATGTGCCATTCCTTCCATAGGACAAGGAGTCAGTCTCCCTTTGCCTTGAACGTGGGCTGGTTGCTAGACTTGCGTGAATCAGCAGAAAGCTGTGGAAGTAATACTGTGTGACTTTCAGGCTCAGGATTTAGCAAGCCTAGCAGATTGTGTTAGCTTCTCTTAGACGGATGTCTGGATACTGTTAAGAATAATTAGCACAGCAAAAGAAACCATCAACAAAACAACAAGAAAACCCACTGCATGGGAGAACATATTTGCCAATGTTATCTCCGATAAGGGTTTAATCTCCAACATTTATAGGGAACTCATACAACTTAACAAAAGGAAAATAAACAATCCAATCAAAAAATGGGCAAAGGACCTAAATAGACACCTTTCAAAAGAGGACATTCAGAAAGCCAAGAGACATATGAAAACATGCTCAAAGTCACTAATCATCCGAGAGATGCAAATCAAAACAACAATGAGGTACCATCTCACACCTGTCAGAATGGCTATCATCAACAAATCAACAAACGACAAGTGCTGGAGAGGATGTGGAGAAAAAGGAACACTCGTGCACTGCTGGTGGGAATGCAGACTGGTGCAGCCACTATGGAAGACAGTATGGAGTTTCCTCAAAAAACAAAACATGGAACTCCCATTTGACCCTGTGATCCCACTTCTAGGAATATATCCCAAGAAACCAAAAACACCAATCAGAAAGGATATATGCACCCCTATGTTCATAGCAGCACAATTCACCATAGCTAAGATTTGGAAACAGCCTAAGTGCCCATCAGTAGATGAATGGATTAGAAAACTGTGGTACATCTACACGATGGAATACTATGCTGCTGTAAAAAAGAAGGAACTCTTACAATTTGCAACGGCATGGATGGAGCTGGAGAGCATTATGCTAAGTGAAATAAGCCAGTCAATGAAGGAAAAATACCACATGATCTCACTCATTCATGGATAAAAGAGACCATTACAAACTTTTGAACAATAATAGATACAGAGGCAGAGCTGCCTCAAACTGATTGTCAAACTGCAGTGGGAAGGCCAGAGAGGGTTGGGGGGCAGAAGGGAGGGGAGTAAGAGAGGGCATGAGGGCATGTGCTGGGGGGGTTGGGTGGCTGGGGAGCAGTCAATGGGGGGAAAGGGAGACTTATGTAATACTTTAAACAATAAAGAATTAAAAAAAGGAAAAAAAAATAGAAGAATTAGTCCTTGGAAATGGAGAGGCCCTGGATGATTACTGACTTAAATTGGAGAGAGAGAAGATCAGCCATCCTCAGCCATTTCAAGGACTGTCAGTGACACTATTTTGGATGCTCCAGCTTCAAGTGGTGTCTGGGGTGAAATTAGGGAAATGCATGAGCTATGCTTATCTTCCCAAGGTACTGAGTCATAAGGAAATAATTTTTTGTCATGTTAAGCAAGTGTAATTATGGTGATTTGTTATGCAACTTAGATATGAACAATGAAAAAATATGGAATTGGGGGTGGAGGTAGGCAATTATGATACAAGACACAGGGTATTCCAAACAGTGTCTTTTTAATAAATAAGGCTATGTTTTTCTCCATACATCCATTCTTTCTTTACTCTATAGATGATTTTCCTCCAAGACACATCTTTCCAGGTACTAAGAATTTCTAGGTGCTCAGGTGAGATGGGTTGGAGGAAATGAAGTAACATGGATTTGCATTCTAAAATGTTATCTTGATAACTAATAAATCTAACCTTTCCAGGCGGATATATGGAGGTAAAGGTACTAATTGATCATGTTGGCACTAAGGTGTTGTTCATTCTGCAAAGGCCATGTTAATTCAAATTGATGTGATTCAAATTAACCTTAATCAGCTTCTACACAGACTGTGATTCCATTACAGGATACATTGCAATTAGACTTCTGCTGTCTTTGCTTGCCCCATGGCCTTACGAAAGGGTTCACATTTTTAATTTTGGCTCCTCGGATGAAAGAGAATTAATAATAGCCATTCATTTACACATATCCTGTTTTCATCACTGGCTTCATGATCAACTTTTTGCATATTTACTTTTTGGTTTTATTTTCTCTAGAAATAACACCTGCATTAATGTAACCTACATTAAACATTTCTCTTTGCTAGAGTGATAGGGTGCTGTAAAGGAAGACAAGCAGGACTAATGTGTACCTACTCTCATTTTTGGTTAGTAATCCAAATGCACTATATTAGGAAGCCAGGTAATTAAGACACGTATAATTTTGAACATAAATCATAATATGTGATAAATACACCTTTGAAAACAAGTGAGAGTGGGTTAAGAGATATGGCCTTGAGAAGTATGGCTATTTCTATTTTAATTCTATAAAGGAGACCATTTTTTTGTTTTTCTTCCTACTTTGTTCTTATGAGAATGCTCTTGGAGTAATTTTGGAAGTCTGTACTTTCCTTAAGGATGCTAACCTCTTTCTTATAATACTAGTAGCCCTACACGTGAATCTGTGCCAGTAGGTCGCTGCTGCCCTCCTATAGCTCTTTGCCCACTGCCCCACCCTCCTGTAGCTCCCCCCCCCCACATAGCTTGCTGCCCTGCCCTCTCCTGTAGCTCTCCGCCTCCCACTTGCTTGCTGCCCTGCCCCGTCCTGTAGCTCTCTGTCACCTGCTTGTAGCCAGTAGGTCACTGCCACCCTTCTGTAGCTCTCTGCCCACTGCCCTGCCTTCCTGTAGCTCCCCCCCACTCCCCTCCCTCTCCCCCCTCCATAGCTTGCTACCCTGCCCCCTCCTGTAGCTCTCCGCAGCCCGCTTGTACCTCGCTGGCCCACCCTCCTGCTGATCTGTGATCTGGTCTTGAGGCACTTGGTCGTTATGCCTCAGGGTGTAACAGCTAATTAGCATATTCCTCTCTTATTATATAGGATATCTCAGAGACTTTACCTTCAATTTTATTTTAAAACAAAGAAGCAAGGGAATAAACTACTCTTTTGTCACCTTCCATGATCAGAACACTGATCACATATTCAGTAAATTCTGCTTGAGAGCTATGAGGTCTTGACATGGGACTGGCTGCATTTGAATACAACCCCACCAAAGCAGAGTGACCCTGAGGAAGTTACTGAGCCTCTGTGCCCCCATCCATAAATAGGTACTATACTACCCACATCATAGAATTCTAGTGAAAATGAACGAAGTGAAAGCATGTATATTTCCATTTCCTATCTAAGCAATGACTTGCCATAAGTTATAAAACTGTTTATCAAGTGAGTTAGAATCTGGTACTTCATTCAAATTTTTAACTGTGTATATTTAATTTGTATATCCTTCAAATCAAAATAATAACTGTGGTATACAACAAAAGATAATTATATGTGTTGAATTGATTTCTATGAGAAGTCTATCCTATATAATAAAAGTATAATATGCAAATGAACCAAACGGCTGAACGACCGGTCTCTGATGCACACTGACCACCAGGGGGACATGCTCAGCCAGCAGTGGTGACAGGAGCCTCTGCTGCAGGCGGGCAGTAAGGGGCAAGGGCTGTACTGCGAGAGCTCTGGACTGCCTGTGAGAGGGATATCTGACTGCCGGCTTAGGATATCACCAAGGTGAAATAGATGAGGTCTTTGGAATGACAGAGTTCAATAAGAGAAAGAAATCGTATGGACAGTGCAGTTAGTGAGAATAAGGGGGGGACTGTGGCAGAAGGAACTACTGTCAATTATGTGCTGTTTCACTGGTGAAGGCAAGAAGAGTGCCTGAGGGGCCAGGGGAACTTTAGTCAGCTGGCCCAAGCATCCTTTGCTCTGAGGGATACCTGAAAATCTCTGTGTTCAGGGGAAAATCAGTTTTTTTAAGCTAAAGTCTGAGAATCTAGGGGCTTGAGTTAACCACAAAATGGGGGCCCAAAATAGAGTAAGAGGAATTAAGTGAGATAATATGTATATATTATCTGGCAGTTTAAATGCTTTGAGTTCCTTAGGCCTGGCATGTAGCAAGACTCTCACTGTGCAGCAGGAACCCAGAATAGGAGACCAGTGCACAGTAATTGACCATGCTTTCAAAAGTTTGCCTTTATTTAATTGTGTTGTAATTCAGAAAAACTTAATCTGCTTGAAAAGGCTCCAAGGAAAGTACTCTTGTAATGACTTTGTGTTGCTTTGATTTTCTCATTGCTTTTTTATTTTCCAGCTTTACATTCATTTGACATGGTAACATATATTGTAGGTGCTAAATAAATGGTTAAAGGGTGAGTGCTTGAATAAATAACATGTCATGATAATTTTCATAAACTAAAGCACAAGATAAATAGTAGATGGCATTAATCTTTCCACTTTACTATGTGCACTTTCTTGAAGTTAGTTAATTTACACTCTTTTTTTTTTCTTACTATTTTCCTTTTCCACTATGTCAATCTTCATCATATCAATGAGTTAGAGTTTTAATTAAAGGAAAAATAGCACATCAGGTCAAATCTTTTACAATTAATTGCATGTGGCAAACTGCTCAAAGGTGTACATAATACATCCAGCAAACAAACATGAAAATTAATTATGAAAACAACTGCAATCAAATCCAATTACACTATAGTTCACTTAAGTTCTGGAGTCAAAACTATAATAGGTATTTATAAATCAGCAAAAATAAATCTATATTAACTGCATGAAAATAACCTAGACAACATAGAGACAAGGAAAAATAATTATATTTGACATAAATTAAGGGAGGTATTATCCATCAAATGTGAATAAAATAAACGAGGAATCCATTTGGATCCAGTTTTACTTTTTAAAACCCTCCTTAAAGCAATTTTGTGTTCTTATTTTCTTACAGTAAATAGTTTACAGTTTGTAACAAAAATGTTAATGTTATGTTGGGGTGAAGAAGACTGTTTAAAAACAAACAAATGAATAAAAGCAACACACTGAGACAAATTCTTTAATGAAAAATTTCAAATGCCTTTAAGAGGTCTAGATCGTTTTTTTAAGCTACAGTTCTAGGGATTTCTTGCTCTATACTCAGTTTGTTGGGAAGTAGAAGGAGATATATATATATAA
>NW_005369942.1:4234870-4237712 GCF_000412655.1 Myotis brandtii
GTTGGATGAGGAATTAAATTTTTATTTAATTATAATTAATTTAAATTTAAATAACAAAATATAGCAAATGAAGAGCGCAGAATTTACATATATATGAATAAAAATATACATTTTAACTAAAGGATGAGTGCTGGCTCTTTGAGTATTAAGTAACGTATATCATAGAAGGAAATTTTGAGAATCATGAAGCAAATTTCACAAAGCCTGGAATTAAAAATTTAAAATATTGAAACTCTATTATCTAATCTCTTTAGCTTAATCTCTCTGGGATTAAATTTGTAAATTTGTGTTTTAAGCAAGCAAATAAATAAAAAGCAGGTTGTGCCAAGCAATTTCTATGCTGCTTCTTAATTCTGAAGTTAATTACAAGCCACACCTAACAGCTCCTCATTTTGAAATCACATATTTTTGTCTAAGACAAACATGGACACATATGAATAAGAATTTCTACATCAAAATTAATATTTACTTTTTAAATTAATTTGAAATAAAATATTTAACATTAACAAAATTGGTAGAATTACCAAGGCATTTCTATTTCTACTTCCAGAACTAACAAGTAAAGGACATTTTTGAAGTATTTCTAAGTTGGAATCCTAAATGTGAAAGAGAGATTATCATCTGGATGATATTCAAATAAGTGATTTATGACTCTTTCCTCAATTTGTTAGAATAACTTGCAAACAGATATTTAATATTAATGGCAATAATCAAGGTCATTGACAAATACTAGTAAGTCTGCTTGTGTTACCATTCAGATGTCATAACGTTCAGATGCAGTCATATATATTGATTTAAAGTAGACAACAATACTTAAAATGTAAACAAATACAGCATTTTATAATCTGCAACATTAAAGTGTGGTTTGACTTGCATTTTTGTACAGTCCTCCAAAGCCATATATACAAACCCAAATTTAAGAATTAGTCAGATGAGTATAAAGTGTTATTTTTTCCTACAAAGAGATGATATTTAAGAAACACAACAGGATGTGAATTATGATGTAATAATTCATAGCCTTTGCATTGTTAGATATAAGACTGCACTGAGCTCCACTTAATACACAAGGTGTGACTTATTCCCCCATAATTCACACCATGAAATGGTTTATTGTGCTTATACATAAGTCCCCATACAATTTTTTTATTGAAAAGAATAAAATTTCCCAATGTATTACGTTTCTAAAAGGAAATGTGAGGAAACAATCAGAATGGGAATTGAAATAAAATCAAATGTTTTCAGTTTTAAACACAGAGTTTTTAAACCAAAAATCAATTTATTTTTTATGAGTTTTTTTGTTTTGTTTTGTTGTGTTGTGGGGTCTTCCCTCCCTCCCTCCCTCCCTTCCTTCCTTCCTTCCTTCCTTTCTTCCTTCCTTCCTTTCCCAGGAGGTATTTTAGCAACTAAGTCAGTTTAACTGCCTTATAGTTACCAGTGATTCCCTTGGAACGATCTGCTTTTTTTGCAATCCACTTCCTCTGCTAGGGAGCCGCATAGCCCTCTGAATTTTCACTGGTACTTTTTAAAGCCTTCCAGTTTAGTTCTTGGGCTTCTGCCCAGTTCTAGATAGCATAATTGCATGGAGCTGAAGCAGGCGTTTACCTTTCAGAGTGGACTCTTGTAAATGTTCTTGATTATGGATGGTTACGTCCACTGGAAAACAAGTTCTTCCCAACTCCTATCTCAGCATTTCCCCACCCATCAAAAAGTAGTTGTCAAGAAATTGGGTTTGAAGTGCGGTTTGCCTAGTTCCTTGAAATATGAGTTTGCATTACACATAAAACAAATGGGTAAATACCACTTTTTATATATGAAGATTAGTGAGGCTGCTTTGGGATAATAAGCACAGCTTAAACATAAACATTGTGGAGCAAAGACTTAAGAGTAATTACTCAGGGAATTCTAGAAAACTTCCCTGGAATTTCCAAGGGAGAGAGCCCATCTGGAGCCACTGCTATACATAAAGTATGCCTTAGCCTTTCTCTACTCTTGGGTCATGGATATGAAAGAGATGAAGATGGCAGGCAAAGATATAAGCAATGAATGGGAGCATGGATGATTAAGGTCAATGATATACCCAGCACTTTTGAGGGCCAGAATCAGCCAGAAAGTAGAATATGAATGGAAGTATGCCGGTAAAGAGATGAATGACCTTAAGGTTTATTGGTTTGTGCAACACTTAGGAGACAAGTCTAAGAATCTTCCTTTTATTTTTGGCTTTATATTAAGGGGGATAAACTATATACAGCATAACATTTGTCCTTTTAATTATTTTAAACTGTATAATCAATGGTGTTAAGTACATTTGCTGTGTCATAATACAACTATTGCCACTATTCATTTCCAGAACTTTTCCATTCTTTCAGACAGGAGCTCTGTGTCCATTAAACAGTAACTCCTATTCCCCTTCCCCAGAGCCCTTGGCAAGTTCTCTATTACTTTCTGTCTGTATGAATTCTTTTGGTTTTTGATTGGACCATGGGACTGTATATTTTAGTGTGGGTACTAAAACTATAATCTTCCCTGACTATTGATGGCTAAGCCCCAAACTTCTTTTGAGGAGCAAGACTCAATTTCTAAAAAATAAAAATCTATACTAATAATAGAGGAATATGCAAATTGTCTGGGACACCATCACAGTAACAGTAATGACCGAACAGCAGGCTGCATGGGGCGACCAGGCTGTCAGGGGGGTTAGTGAGGGACAACCAAACGACTGAACAGCAGGCTGCGTGGGCAACCAGGCCAGCAGGGAGGGCAGATGGGGGTGACCAGGCCAGCAGAGGGGGGCAGTTGGGGGTGACCAGGCTGGCGGGGGCCAGTTTGGGGCATCCAGGCCGGC
>NW_005369942.1:4237904-4274406 GCF_000412655.1 Myotis brandtii
ATGTGTGTGTGTATATATATATATATATATATACACACACATACATATACATACACACACACACACACACATACATACATACATATACTAGAGGCCCGGTGCACGAAATTCATGAACGGGTGGGGTCCCTAGGCCTGGCCGGCGATCAGGGACGATTGACACCTTCTGGCTGCCAGCTGGGGCCTGCCTTCCTGCCAGCTGCCCGCTGCTGGCTGGGGCCTGCCAGACTCAGGGAGAGACCATGGGAAGTTGGCCGGCTGTGGGGAGGGACCAGGGGAGATTGGCCGGCCACAGGAGGTTGGCTGTGGGAATGCGCTGACCACCAGGGGGAAGCTCCTGTGTTGAGTGTCTGCCCCCTGGTGGTCAGTGTGCATCATAGTGACCGGTCGTTCTGGTCATTCCAGTCATTCTGGTTGTTTTGGCGTGCCGGTCCCTTAGACTTTTATAGAGAGATAGATAGATAGAGATAGAGATAGAGATAGAGATAGAGATAGAGATAGAGATAGAGATAGAGATAGAAGTAGAGATAGAGATAAAGATACAGATAGAGATAGCGATAGTGATAGAGATAGAGATAGAGAGATATATGCCATGGACTTGAGTATCCTGAATGATATCTGCTTTATTGGGGGAAAGAAATATAAATCTTTTTAAAATGCTTGTTATGTGCTCAGTTTTGTGCAGATCCTTTTCATTTACAATTTACTTAACCCTCACATATTACCTTGTGTTATTGTCCCCAATTCAGAGTTTGCTGTTAAAGAGAAGGAACTTGACTTGCCTAATGTCAATCACTAGGAAATAAAGGCATTTGAATTCAGATTCAGATGTACTGGTTTAAATCTCCATTCTTTCCACTGGAATATACTGTTAAGATTAAAACTACTTGTCAAGAAGAAAAATATTTGGTGACTATTTAGTATATTCATGAAATGATTAGTCCTTCATATCCTTCTACCTTTCTCTACCTGGTTTGGGCCCAAGGTGGCCGTCCTTTATAGACTACATCCCTACAGACTTTCAAGAAGATTTGGCCAATGAGAGTCATCAGAAGGATATAAGGATGTAAGAGGAGGAGAGCAGTGGGGTCAAGTCATGTATTTTCTCTATTCCATCACTTCCAGGATGCCATCGATTGGCTTTATCCAAGGTTATAGCACCTCTTGAGCATCCATTGCATACAGCCCCCATCTCTGGTTTCCAGTAACGTCTTCCTCATCTTGCTCTTCCCATGCATAGCGCTTGTTAAAGCTCTCCTCATTCTCCTGGATAGTCTGATAATGCTGTAAAACATCCTTGGTGATTTTCCTAAGTGCTACCCATATATTGTATTTATCACTTTATTTAAGTGTTCTCAATTTGACAGTTGCTTGTTCAGTTATTTTCTTTTGGGACTATTAATATTATAATTAATTTTAGTATATTTCACTGTCTTTGATATTTTAATACATTAAATATATTTATTATCCTCCTGTATATTGTCTTAAGATGTCATATGCATGTGGATAATATCATAGTTCATATTTTACACAGTACATTTTATTTCTTCCCAGGTAAATGACAAAAGAGGTTTAAACTTTTATATGGCCAAATAAAGTTATAGTTACAACTATATTTATAACTAATTTTTCTAGAATTTTGTCTAGATAGAAACGTATTATATATTTGGAATAAATTTATAATAAATATTTCTATTTTATAAGTGAGAAATTTAAAGTTTGAGAATTTAGGCCATCTTAAGATCACCGGGATAAAGTGGATGTAAATCTGTATAATCACTCCCTTCTCATTTATGTACTTTCTGTTTGAAGGTTTTTATAGTCTTTGATATTTTCAGAATATTTCAAAAATAGTATTCACTAATCCTAATTTTTTCAATATGTTCTTATAATTTGTTTTCATAATTTCTGGAATCATCCTAGATCTATAATTTGAGTGAGTACTTACTTTTTCATTGCTGACTTGCAACAGCCGAGAGCTTATTAAAGGATCCCTCTTCACTTGTTTCTCTGTTAAAGGTGTACTTCAGAATTAATGTGATAAAGTCTGTATGCACAATCCTTCATTGGATTGACACTTCCATTTTCCTCCAAGTTCCTCTTATTCTATATTAATGTGCTAAAATAATGCTTATCTTTGACTTCAATATTCAGCGATCTGATCCCATAAAAATGATGCTGTCACTTGTTACTGAGATATCCCTGATATTGACTTTTAAAAATCTTTTAGTACCAAATCAATCATCTCAAAAATACTGCCTGAGCTTAGAAACTTTTTTAACCTTTAGAAAGTTAAAGTGTGATTGAAGCAACATAGGTTGCAGAAATGTTCACTTACTTTAAATTTTTATATTTACTATATCAGAAATGATAATTGCTCCATCTCACATAATTGAGAAATTCTCATGTAAATTTCCTTTCAAATAAATCCATCATATGAATATCTTATGTGAAATTTATATATATATTTTATAAAAAGCCAGTGGCCGGAACACCAGAATGCCAGAATGATCAAAAGACCTGTCACCAGGAGGTGCATTGATGGGTCCCTGCAGCGGCGGCCAGAGGGACTCTGGGTCCTGTGGTGGCGGCGGGAGGGACTCTGGGTCTCGTGCGATTTTGCTGCGATTGCGGCGGGACTCTGAGTCTCACATGATTTCGCGTGCTGGGCCTCTAGTTAATTATAAAATGATGATGATAAGATAATCCAGGTCTACCCTCCATATGTTGAAAAATATTAGCACATTATTGCTCATAGTACACAAAATTCTAATTTGGAGATTAAAATCACAATAACAAAATTACATTGATTTCTTTTAATTTCTAAAAATATTTGCCTTTTGTCTACTGTTTAATTTAATACACTTTAATGGTTAGTCAGTAACATTTTTCTAAGTCAATATATCTGTGTTCATTATCAAAGAAAGTTTTACTGATGTTTTGTTACATAAATGAGACTAAGAAAAGAAATTTCAGAGATCTTTTGTTTCTACCTTAAACAAAAATAGCACTTTTTATTTTTAATATAAACCGTGTATTAATTTTGTATGGTTATATTTTTAAAATAAATAATTGGATTATAATCTTATTTTATTTCTAATTTTAGAATAAAATAAAATTGAACATAAAACTGAAAAATAGTTTCTATTTGTGCTATTTTAGTGTTTTAACATATTCAGTAGGGATTTGACTTCCATTATAAAGTGAAGTTTTTTAATTTTGTATGTTTAGGTGTTCCTAGTTTAAAATACCTGTACTAATGTGGGTCAATGTGTGGAATGGGTGATGCCACCAGATGGTACAAACACATTGTTTGTGAACTTAAATCAGTGAATAATAAGTCTATACCCCTAAATTCTAATGGTAACATCCTTAGGTTAATATATTTATACTAACCAAAAATCTCCACGGTTTTCATCTCTCTTTGAACACTTTTATCTGCATTGAAATTCTAACTTTAAAGTTTTAGGAAAACAACATATAGTAAAACATTTAAATTCTCAACAATTTCCACAGGGAAAATGATTCATGTCACTAATGACTCCTTTATTAAGTTTTCTATTATGGGATGAGGTGCAATGGAATTTATAGTCTGGACTAAAAATAAAATGCATTAATCGGAATATTATTATGATTTCATTACAATCTTTTGTGATTATCATTTCTTTAGGCAAAAATCTCCACCCACAGAACCCATTTTCTGCTTACGTAAATGTTGTGTTGTGTTTTGCTTTGGTTTTGAGCATCAAATGTATCTCATGTACTTTGCCAGGGAAATCAAGAGTAAAGATACTCCTGTTTTTCTGTTGCTTTGGTTTAATAACAGAAAAAGATGTATATAGCACCAAATAGAATATTTTGTGACATATTTAATAATAAAATATGTTATGTAGATGTAGTACTTAAAGCAAATCATTAATTATGATCAGGGTGATAGAGATTAGGTTGTAGAAATATAGGTCAAAGAGATTTTGAGAGGTATTGATGGAAACACAGTTTTTTCTTTCCTGTGTGAGTGTGTGTGTTCTTTTTTTAATCTTTACCAGAGGATATTTTTCCATTGATTTTTAGAGAGTTGAAGGGAGAGGAAGAGACACAGAGAGAGAAACATTGATGTGTGAGAGACACATAGATTGGTTGCTTCCCGCAACCTCCTCTCAGACTCCCCCCCGCCCCCCAACCAGGGCTGGAGATAGAGCCTGCAACTTGGTACATGCCCCTGACCAGAATAGAACCTGGGACCCTTCAGTCTGCAGTCCGAAGCTCTATCCACAGAGCCAAACGGCCAGGGCAGCACAGAATTTTCAAAGAGAAACATAGAGCCTTTTAAGGAGAGCTCATGCCTGGTGATGTAAAGTTAGAAGATCCTCTTCAGGGAACTTCAAAGGGTTCATCATTATTAGAACGCAAATCTCAAGATGAAATGATGGGAGAAGAGGCAGGAAAGAAAGATAGAGGCCAGAAAACCCCCCTGGTCTTGCGTGCCAAGCTAAGTAGTATGCTCTTTATTCTGTAGTAAAGGAGCACTTTTTGAGGACTTGTAACAGGCGGCACTATCAGCTTACTGTTTTGGAAAGACTCTTCAGATGGCAGCATTAGGAATACAGTTGGTGGGAAGTCACAGTAGATATAGACACCTTAGACAGTATAATAAACGTGGTGATGATGAGTGACAGGGAAATGGACTAGAGTAGAGAACAGACTTATAAATATTGACTGTCTGGGATAAGGTTAAAAAAATAGTTCAGGGCAGTGTCCTGATTTCCTTTCTGGGTAACGGGATGCATGGTGGTGCTATCAAAGAGGAGAATGAGTAAACGCAGGATCTTGTCTGGGACCTTGGGAAATGAGTCTAGTTTTGTGCACATTGAAGTACCAGTGGGCAGTTGAATTCCAAGTAAATAACATGAGCCAGTCTTCTCAAGGAATATCTACATTTTTAGCATAAGGAAAAGGGCTAGACCACAAAAACTCAAATTTATGATGGCTAACATATGAAGGTGTTCAAATAAGCATTGAAAATCTGTGAAGCTGTCTGGTCTATTCCCAGCAACCACATAGGAGAATAAAGCTTTGTGAGGGGCTCTTCTTCACTTGACTTTAACCTCAGCATTGCTGCAAGATACATTTTTCCAATGCAAGCTCTGTTCATGTTGTACCTTGCCTACAAAACCTCTTTTAATTTTTCTATGCCATAGAAATACAGAGTTTTTGACACTCCAGGCTACATCATGGCTTTCAAACCTTATCTCCCTCTAGTTTTTTTCCTACATACAATATGCTACAGCACAAATGAAAAACAGGCTATTCCCTGAATAGCCAGTTAATCTCCTCTGCCTGATCTTCTGCCTTTGATTTGGATTGCTGTCTCTATAAATCAAACAGTAAAATTCTCCCCCAATCTTCTTGCAGATTCCTCATTTTTCCCCAGTTGCACTTGTTTCATCCTTGCTTTAATACCACGTGGGTATTGCTGTTTCTTCTTCATTATTTATAATAATATGCGTGCTAGAGTTATTTGTGTTCACTTTATTTCTTTACTACTGGATTAAAGTTCTTTTAGAGAAAAATACTCATTTTGGCTTTCCCTCCAATTCTTTGTTTATAGTAAATATTTATTCTCAATAAATATTTGAAGTAGTGGGTGAGATATAACACAGGTTCTATTTAATTTAAACAATTAAATGGAAAAATATGCTTTGATTTAAATACATAATAAATATCATATCATTTAAATAATGTCAGATATTTAACAGGAAATGTTCACTTTATTACTAAAGATGTGAGAACTATTACTTACAGAATTATTTTGCTAGCTACTATATCATGTCTGTTTAAATAAGTATTGTTGTTTCTATTTAATATGGGTTGTTCACATTTGGAAATTTAGAATGAAGTTGGTTTCATAGTATGAACATCTAAAACTTACGATTTTTATCATTATAAAATTTAAGTATAAAACAATACACCAGTTTAAAACTAAGGCACATTAAATTATGCTTATACATAGAATGTATGTTTTATAAAGTAGTAAAGTTAAAATAAATAAATCTATTTATTATGGAGAATAGATTACAAAGACTTGATGCAATGTAAAAAGCATCATGATCAAGGAAAATAAAGTTAGATTCCCTGAATTAGGAGACTGAGCATAAGTTGTTGATGTTGTAGTTTTCATTATTTCTTTGAATGTTTCTCCCCTTCCTCCAATTCAGATCTATTTGGAACAGATTCGAGAAAGGCTACTACAAGTGTATTCAGCATTCTTAATCAGAAATTAGCTAAGTCAAATAAATAGCATAAAAAATCACAGGAAGAAAGCAAGCATCTTTCATTGAGGCCCAAGTAAAATCTGTTTGTTGGACAAGAATAAGTTAGTTATTCATCTGCTTTTTAACCAGGTTCATCCCAATTTGATGCTTCTGTCTTTGGTTCTAAAGATTATGCTCTAGGCTTCTGTCAGCTCTTACTGTATTTTGGCAACTGAATATCAAATCTTTTTCCTTTGGCAGTAGACTTCCCCATTGATCTGTCTTTGATATTTTGATTATTTTTCTCTTGTACTTTTAATATGTCTCAATAAAGGAAAGTGTTATTTCCTATTATGCATTCAATTATCATCTTAATCCTCACTCTATAATCAACATTGGCCTTTCATGTTTGAGAAGATTTGCTATGTAAGTTCTATGACATTTGCAAGGAGAAAGAAAATGCACATCGAATGGAGGAGAAAGTTAGAGCTCAATGTAGTGATTTAATTTAATCCATTTATTCATAATCAAGATACTGTGTTTCAGATAGGATAGATTATTTGCTGTAGATTATATTATTATTGAGTTGCAGAACAAGGGCTGAAACCAGATCTCTCAAATCAATGGTTAATGCCTTTCTCCTATTACATTCTTGCCTCTCTACTAGTAAGTTTTCTTTCAAGGACAGTTGAAAAAATAAAGTTGCCTTTTCTAAGTCTATCCTAAAAAGGCTACAAAGCCCTGGATTAAAAGAGTAGTCATGGAAATATAGATAGTATCTTCTAGTAGCATGTTCTCTGAATTTACAAAGTAGAGCAGAGGAAATTTCACATTCTATACACATTTGTAACATCATGTATGAATTAAGTCATTTTAAACAGGTATAATTGACATATAATATTATATAAATTTAAGGTATAGAATGTATTGATTTGATACATTTATATGTTGCAATATGATTACCACTGTGGCATTAGCTATCACCTCTATCATGTCATATAATTAACATTTCCTTTTTTGGTGAGAACAAATAAGATCTAGTCTCTTAGCAACTTTGAAGTTTATAATACAGTATTATTGACTGTAACTGCTATGATGTGCATTAGGATTCCAGGACTTACCTACTAGTGTCAAGTTTGTGCCCTTAAACAACATCTCCCCAAATTTTTAATGTAGTATCAGCAGAAGGGATGGAATAGATGGTGCCTATTTATGAGAGTAGCATCATAATAATTCAAGTTGTAAAAAGAAACAACGGCATAAGAAATACCTCTATGGCTGTTTATAGTAAATATTTATTCTCAATAAAGGTGATAGGATGGAGACTTTAATTTCATGTTTTAAATATTTTATTATAAATCAATTAAGCTTTTAGAATCAGGAAGTTTGTAAATTGTCCTTGAGCTTTTCTGTCTTTTTATTATCCTATATAATAAAAGGCTAATATGCAAATTGTCCCCTCGACCGGGAGTTCTATTGGGAGTTCGACCAGGGGGCGGGGCCGACCAGCCAACTGCCCATGGCCCCTCCCTCCGGCCAGCCCGGCCTGATTGGCCCTGGCCACCCAGAGCCCACCCGTGCATGAATTCGTGCACCAGGCCTCTAGTCCTATATAATAAAACCTTAATATGTAAATCAACAGAACAGCGGAACAACCGGTCGCTATGATGCACACTGACCACCAGGGGGCAGATGCTCAATGCAGGAGCTGCCCCCTGGTGGTCAGTGCACTCCCACAGGGGGAGCGCCACTCAGCCAGAAGCCGGACTCACGGCTGGAGAGTGCAGCAGCAGTGGTGGGAGCCTCTCCAGCCTCCGCGGCAGCACTAAGGACTCCTCGGGTGATGGCCGACTGCAGCTTAGGCCCACTCCCAGAGAGGGGTCTTGGACATCCCTTAAGGGGTCCCAGACTGCAAGAGGGCACAGGCCGGGCTGAGGGACCCCCCCTCCAGTGTACAAATGTTGTGCACCAGGCCTCTAGTATGATACATATAATTTTAAAATATAAGAAAAGTAATCTAAGTCATTTTCCATATACTTTGTAGACCCCTTTACAAGCCAAAGAATTATTGATCACAATTCCATTATTCAGCCCTTTTGTTATACAGTGGCTATTTATGGCTACTGGGTCTTGAAGTGTTGAATTGGGACACTGCTTTACTTGATATTTTGATCATGTCTAACTACACAAGGGGCCATAGTCAAGTTAGCTTCATAGTAGCCAGAAGAAATTCATCTAGTCTAATTGGTCACAAGGTAGTTATCACCAAAACCAATTTCTTTATAATTTATAATTAAAAGGTGCTTTCAGGCACTATAAAACCTTGGAAGTTGCCCATGGGTTTTAGGGAAGATGGGGATTATTTTTTTCATAGCAACCACATGGAAGCAATTTCTGAAACAAACTAATGAACTTTGCTTTTGAATTTACATTGAAGAGCTCAATAGTTGCTACCTGTGAGAACAGCTCACACTTCTAAACGGACTCGTGTCTTGTAGAGCTTAAGGACAGAGGGCTCTAGAAGATTAGCATGTCACGTGGTCTAAGTGACACACAGTCCATTTTATTGACATGGACTCCATCCTGCAAAACAAGCACTTTCTGATGGAAACATAATGAAAATTTGGTGTGCCTTTATAGACCCCATACTATATAGGTTTTTGCACATTAGTGCTAGCTAATGTAGGCAGTGTCTGTAAAGGAAACCAGGCGTCCTCATTATGGATGGTATGCAGGCACATGCCTCAGAATACCAATTTAGTGGAACATACCCAAGGAACTTTACATTTCTTTTTAATTTTACCCAAGTCTTGCTATGGTCCAAAGTTATTAAACCGTATTCATTGAATTCGGCAGGCTATTACTTTGCATTGTTACTATTCCTGTTGCATCGCAGCATTCAATTGTGAAGCCAAATAGGCTTTGATTTGATTTCTAATTGTTTGTTTTCAGCAGCCTGAACCTGGGTTTGTTGCTGCTGTGTAGAGTACAAAGAACATCAGTAGATAGGTGAAGAGTGCTCTCATTTACTTTTAATGCCATTGTAACACAAAATGTGATATGGATTCCACTTCTGTTAGTATAGAGCTGCATTGCATAACAGAGATGTGAAACATAACTGAATTTAAACTGTGCAACTACATTGGGAGCTGACATTTTATTACGTTTCTGCTAGCTACCTGGACTCCATTATTATGAGGAAATAAGCCTGAGCTAATGTCTTGGAAAATATTCTACCATGCTTTCATTTTTGTTTCTGATCTGTACCATAAAAACACTGCATGTCTGAGGCTGAAACAGACCAGAAGGCTGGCCTGCCATGGCATTATGGGAAGATTTCATTAGGGAAAACATACACAGCCTATAAACCATCATTTCCACAAACTATATCAACTATTTTTAGAAGTTTGGAAATATATTTATAGAGACAGAGGGTAAGAAAATAAATAAGTTGTACTATACAGTTAATCATTTTAAGTTAAATTACTGTAAGTTAAAATTTTAATTGCAATAATGCATTATTAAAACTTAGTCATACATCTGAATTGTGTTAGAAAGAGTTTTGAAGTACCCATTATTTTTATAATACAAAAATTATTTCTTTTGGTATTTCCCATAATGAAACATAGGTTTTGTTATTTGTTCAATTAAAATAAGCCCTTTATAGTTGACTAGAGGCCTGGTGCATGAATTCATGCACAGGTGGGATCCTTCTGGGTGGCCTGCAGGCATCGGGCCGAAACCCGCAGTCCAATGCTGCCTGCAGCTCCTACCTGCCGCTCCCGCTCATCCCGGCCCCTCTCTGCCTTCTTTCAATGTGGACTTAGCGTCCAATGAGTCATGAGTTTTTACTGAAGTCATATGACAATTAAAAAAACAGAATAGAAAATTTAAAATGAATAGTTTCTCTTGTGGAAAGTGTATATTTCATTTCTATACTTTATTCTACTGCTCCTGGCATTGCTATAATTCTTGAGTAACACTCATTTTTAAATCCACTTAGCTAATATTTATCTAGGATTTAGAATGCTCTATGTGGTGACCTAAGTGCTGTACTAATATATATTTATTAAATTTATATAAGAAGGCTATGATTTAGGTGCTACTATTATCTACAGCACTTTATAGAAGAAGAGACAAAGTCACAGGAAGGATATACCTTGGTCAAGGTCATCCAGCTGCTACATGGCAGAGCTGGGATTTGCTCAAAGATGTCTAGCTTCAACCTCTGGATATTTAATTATGAAGCTATTATTTCATTACTAGTGGCCCAGTGCATGAAATTCGTGCATGGGGGGGTGTTCCTCAGCCCAGCCTGCACCCTCTCCAATCTGGGACCCCTCAGGGGATGTCCGACTGCCGGTTTAGGCCTGATCCCATAGGACTGCTGACTCCTAACTGCTCACCTGCCTGCCTGCCTGATTGCCCCCAACTACCCCCCCTGCCAGCCTGCTCACCCCCAACTGCCCCCCCTGCCAGCCTGATCACCCTCAACTCCCCTCCCTTCCTGGCCTGATCACCCCTAACCGCCCCTGCCTTCCTGCTCGCCCCCAACTGGTCCCCCTGCCAGCCTGATTACTCCCAACTGCCCTCCCCTCCTGGCCAGATCATCCCTAACCACCTCTACCTCAGCCCCGCCACCATGGCTTTGTCCAGAAGGTCTCCTGGTCTAATTAGCATATTACCCTTTTATTAATATAGATATAAACCTAGGATACATTTTATATATATTATCATTGGTGACAACTTTTTTTTGAGGATGCTTTTCTACTTGGAAAGAGCCAAATGTAATTTAAAATTACATCTGGTGAAAAACATGGATATTCATGCTCAGCAGTAACTTAGCCATTTAAAAACTCAATTTTGAGGCATGAGATGAATTTTTATATAGCCTGTAAATGACTCTTAAAGAATTCTAAAAGAAGCAAACTCCAAAATAGTATTTAAGTATGGCCATTATACAAAAAATATTTTATAATATCCCAAAGAAACTATTACTAAAGTTAAAACTCTCATATAGATTTGTAGTTGAAGTTCATTCTTTGTATACTTCTAACTAGCACAGTGCCTACAACATTTTTAGTTTTGAATGCTAAATTGTTTAATAAATTACTTGTATATGTCTTGCTAAGAACATTTCCTTGGCAAATTGTATTGTGAGAAAATATATAACTTGAAAATCTTTACATAATTTCAGCATATAAAAAGTAATGTGAATTAATTTTCCATATTTGAATATTACGGTAATAAAACATGTTTAGATAGCTAACCAAGTTATTATTTGTAAAAATTATCTTTGAATAAGAATAAGGAATAGTGAAATTATTTCAGTTAAGGTTCCCCCTGTAATAAAAAAATGACACAATCAAATAGAGCAATTTAGGATATTTTAATATCCTAAGGAGAAGACCATTTAGCAAGAGATACAACCTTAGTTATGAATACAGACCCTTATAATTTAAAGCCTAGAAGGAGATGCTGAGCTGGTGAAATAACTTAATTCCTCTTCCTCCTCTCACCCTTATTTCCTGTTAGTGTTTTCCATTGACTAAACTCAATTTCATGAGGTCAGAGAGTAGCAGTGGTCGGCAAACTACGGCTCGTGAGCCACATGCGGCTCTTTGGCCCTTTGAGTGTGGCTCTTCCACAAAATACCATGTGCGGGCGCGCACGCACCATGCGATTGAAACTTCGTGGCCCATGCGCAGAAGTCGGTATTTTGTGGAAGAGCCACACTCAAGGGGCCAAAGAGCCGCATGTGGCTCGCGAGCCGCAGTTTGCCGACCACTGGTAGGGGATACAGTACATAGAGATTTACATCCTAGGATACAGACCAAGTTGGACAAGGGTCGAAACTGGCAAGACAGGTCCCTGAAGTTGGGTTAAATGTCAACTCTTTCTGTGATATAAATGGGTTGCCTTAGAGTTTCAGTCAATCCGTGTTTTGTCTTGGGATACTATAAATATAATGCCATACTCATTCCTCACTCCTATAAAACAGGATTATTTCCATGTTACCCTATAGGAGAATAACTTGAAAAACAAACAAACAACAGTTTATGTTTTTCATCTCTGATATAAAGGCAAAACAGGAAACATTTTGTTGTTGTTTTTAATCCTCTTCCAAGGATATTTTTTTCCCATTGATTTTTAGAGAGAGTGGAAGGGAAGGGGAGAGCCAGAGAGAGGATAAACTTCAATTGGTTGCCTCCCACACATGCCCTGACCAGGGCCAGGGATTGAGCCTGCAACTGAGGTGCAGCCCTTGATCGGAATGGAACACGCAACCTTTAATCTGCAGGCTGATGCTATATGCAAAACCTGCCAGGGCAATACATGAAACATTTTATAAATAATATCACAGTCTAACTTTTCAGTTCTTTACAATTGAATAACTGAGAAAAATGAATAACAAAATGTACATATAAAGGGAGTTTCTATCTCCCACTGGCAGACTTATTACATATAACTACTCCACTCTTAAATGGTCACATTGAAGTCATAGATAATGCATAAAGAAGTAAGTACATAAATTAATAAAACTGGGAAGCATAGAAAAATAAGAAAATAAAAAAGTTTGGAGAAATTCCCTGAAGAAAGCAGATGGTAGTTGATCCAATTACATTAATTAGTTTTTATAATGAATAATCTTTAGATAATCATGAAATTGTAAATGCTGTTTATCTTAATTTAATTTTTAGAGTAAACATGTAGAAAAATCCTGGGAGCTCCCTATGCTATTCTTTAGGGACATGTTTGCCAGTTCCTACCTTTTTCCAACTTGGTCTGTATCCTAGTATGTGAATCTCTGCATACTGCATCCCTTAGTCTCTAACTTCATGAGATGGAGTTTAGCCAATGGGAAACACCACAGGAAACTTAATAGCTAGGAAGAAAAATGTAAACGTTGTAACCTAAATTTAAAAGGTAAAGAAATAATAACTAACACATGTAAAGGGGAAAAAAGAATATTAATTATCCAAATGCCCTCCTATTATATATTTGAAGATCAATATACTCTTTAACATTTATATAAAACAAAAAATTGATGTAAAAGTATTTAAACTATTTAAAAAACATTAAAAAAAACGAGAATAAAAAAGTGTGCAAAAGTAAAAATGTTAGTAGAAGTAATAATATGCTGAAAAATAAAATGAAGAAGTAAAGTATCATAAGAATTGTCATTTAAGTAAGAGGATGTGTGTAACCTGGAACAATTTGTCATCTCTTCTTTGTCTTCTTGACCTTGATGTGTTTGAAGAATACAGCAGATTATTAAGAAAAAGGCCTCTCATTTGGGTTTGTTTGCTGTATCCTCATATTTATATTTAGGTTGCTTCTTTGGCAGGATTTTTGAGAAATGGTATTATCATCATTTCAGGGAGCACACAAGTCAAATTTGTGCACAATTTATTGCAATATTAGTGATGTTAATTTTAATTACTTATTTAGGGTGGTTCATGTCAGGTTTCTCCACTGTTAAGTCATTCATCCCCCATTATAATTAATTAGTAATTTGTGGGAGACACTTCGAGAATTACAGACTGTAGATTAGATAATAATACTAGAGGCCCGGTGCACGAAATTCATGCACAGGTAGCATCCCTAGGCCTTGCCTTCAATCAGGGCCGATCGGGGCCTCCTGGCTGCCAGGTGGGGGCTTCCTTCTGGCTACTGGCTGGGGACTTCCTTCCCCTGGCTGTCAGCTGGCGGCTGGGGCCTTCCTTTGTTCCGCGCCACCCTCTGGTGGTCAGCACATGTCACAGCAGTCGAACTCACAGTAGGTGGAATTCCTGAGGGGACAATTTGCATATTAGCTTTTTATTATATAGGATTGTATCAATGGTAAATTTATGGATATTGATAATTGTGTAGTATCTATATATGAGAATATGCTTGCTCTTAGAAATTACACATGAAGTATTGAGGAGTACAGTATACCAAACTGTCTCAAATCCTTCAGAAAAAATATATATGCTCAAATATATACACAGAGACAGGAACAAAAGTAATATTGCCCAGTTGAAAACTAGTGAATCTGGGTGAAGGGTATATATCTGGGAGCTCCTTTTGATATTCTTGTATTTTCTTTGAAATAAAACAGAATATTTTCTTTTAATAAAAGGAAATTGTTTACTTGGAGGCTTGGATTACACATCGAGGATGGGAACAGGAAATTTAACCTTTTACCTTAATATATGTGTTAATTCTTTTTCATAAGCAAAATCAATCTAACAATAAAAATTAAGCACTTAGCACTGTGAAGACTTAATGAGTGGTCTGAGTAGGGTGGTCATCATTAACAGGGAAACAAGAGGGAACACTTGTTTTCCAGGTTTGCAAATGGAGGCTCTAGGTTGGGATTTTTTGCAGCAATGGTTGAGTTGTCTTGGATAGAGCTGTTGCAAACTTTGTAGCTGATGTCATGCTCCAGGGTTGCAAGGCAGGAACCTGAAGACTCGGACTTTATCATATTATAGTGACTTATGGAGAAGTTAAAAGAGGTGCCCAGAAAGGTCCAAATCATTTGATAAAGTGATGATATAAAATCAACTCCTTGCCCTAGCTGGTTTGGCTCAGTGGATAGAGCGTCAGCCTGGGGACTGAAAGGTCCCAGGTTCGATTCTGTTCAAGGGCACATGCCTAGGTTGCGGGCTTGATCCCCAGTAGGAGATGTGCAGGAGGCAGCCAATCAATGATTCTCTCTCATCATTGATGTTTCTATCTCTCTTTCCCTTTCCCTTCCTCTCTGAAATCAATAAAGATTAAAAATAATAATAAAATCAACTCCTCTAGGTTTCCTTCAGGTAATTGAAAATGACATGCCAAAGAATTTTTGCACTCATTTCTTCTTTGATGTGTGCTTAATGGATAAAGTTTGGGAAACATTTTACTTTTTAAATATAAAAAATGTTTATTTTTCTTATGTCAATCACAGGTTGTTGGGAGTTCATATTTAATAAGGGTAAATATATAAAGGGGGTTCAATTAAGATGATTGTAAAATTGTCCAGACAGTGTTGCTCAGTGGTTGAGCAAGGGCCTCTGAACCAGGAGGTCATGGTTTGATTCCTGGTCAGGACACATACCTGGGTTGCGGGCTCAATCCCCAGTGTGGGGATGTGCAGGAGGCAGCTGATCAGTGATTTTCTTTCATCATTTATGTTTCTGTCTCTCTCGCTCTCCCTTCCTCTCTGAATTCAATACAGATATTTTTTAAATGTTTGTAAAATTATTTATAAGGCAATATTTAATGATGCTTTTTTCAAAATGTTTATATTATGGAGATTTTTTCAAACATTAATTTTTCAGTGACAATATTTAATTGACAGTATTATCTAAATATTTTGAGAGAAAGTTGGCTTCAAATAAGATATTAATCAGTTTAAAGACTTTAAAACCAGTTACTAAAATTTCCATTGAAGAGGGCATAAATACAAATATTTCAGTCTTGAAAAAAAACCTTCAAATATCAAATTGAGTTGTTAATTTTTTAAGTGATATTGACAACACATTCTACTTTGAACTTCATTTTGTAGTTAACCTTAAAGTTTCATAACAAACAGGTGGGACATAGCTATGGCACAAAAAAAGAAACATGGGCATCCTGGATCTATTTTTTTTTATCCTAGTTCTACAGAAATCTCACTAAGTGATGTGATGTAAGCTATAAATATCTGTGGGTTCAATTTTTTTTTTATAATTTTGTTTTGTTTTAAGTTAAATAAAAATAATAAGTTGAAGACAATCTCTAAGGCCCCTTCCAGGTCCAATACTTGGGTTGACATATGTATCTTGATCATTTTTATTATAAAAAAACAGTACTCGCCGAACCGGTTTGGCTCAGTGGATAGAGCGTCGGCCTGTGGACGGAAGGGTCCAAGGGTTCGATTCCGGTCAAGGGCATGTACCTTGGTTGCAGGCACATCCCCACTGGGGGGCGTGCAGGAGGCAGCTGATCCATCTCTCTCATGGATGTTTCTAACTCTCTATCCCTCTCCCTTCTTCTCTGTAAAAAATCAATAAAATATATTTTAAAAAAAAACAGTACTTGTTTATGTCTTAATATTTTCCCAAGAATTAAGAAATGTAAAAAATAAAACTGCCTTTTTTTTCTACACCACCATTCTCAGAATTATATACATAGATTTATACCAACTCTCCCATACCTGGTATTACAGTGGAGATGTAGATCTGTAGTGCACTTAAAAGATGCATATTTTCTCTTTGCCTATTATAAGTATAATATAAAATACAGAGCATCATGCATTCAAACATCCTTTTATTTATAGACTAGAGACCCAGTGCATGAAATTTGTGCACGGGGGGAGAGGGGGGGAGGGGAGGTCCCTCAGCCTGTCAGCCTGGCCTGCACCCTCTTGCAACCCAGGACCCCTCAGGGGATGTCTGACTGCTGGTTTAGGCCTGATCCTGCAGGGATCCATGCGAGATCGGGCCTAAACTGGCAGTTGGACATCCCTCTCGCAATCTGGGACCACTGGTGCCTAACTGCTCATCTGCCTGCCTGATCGCCTCTAACTACTCTGCCTGTCTGCCTGATTGCCCCTAACTGCTCACCTGCCTGCCTGATCACCCCTAACCCCTCTGCCTTGGCTCCTGCTGCTGTGGCTTTGTCTGGAAGGACATCCGGAATGATGTCTAGAAGGTCGTTTGGCTGTCCAGCCTAATTAGCATATTATGCTTTTTTTATTATAGATATCTTAGTTATTTTCAATTTTTTAATATTATAAAGTAAAAATGGACATTCTTATAGTTTTTGCTAGATCTTGAGAAATTATTCTTCTAGGAAATTTATAATTCAGCCATTAATGTACAGAACTACTCAGTTGTCATACTCTTAACCACTACTGGGCAAGATTGGATTTTTCAAAGCTGTGCATATCTTCTGAGGAGAAATAGTGTTATTGTGCAGTTATCGATGTACCCAAGGGGGATTTGTTCCAGGATACCTCATGGATACCAAAATCTGCAGATGTGCAAAACACTTATATAAAATGGCAGAATATTTGTATAGAGCCTATATGCACCTTTCTGCATATTTTAAATCACCTATTGATTACTACATGGCAAATGTTATGTAAATATTTGTTATACTGTATTGTTTAAAGAATAATAATTTTAAAATGCTTGTACATGTTTAGTATAGACACAGCTATTGTGACCTACTACATAGAACATGTCATCAATGGCATAACATTTAAAAAAATATCTTTGATAGATGGTTAACTGAATCTGTGAATTTGGAACCCATAGACATGGAGGGTCAACTGTAGCTTGTTCTCCACTTTTTATTGGGAAAAAGTTTAAGCATATATGAAAGTAATTAAATACTACAATGAGCATCCATATAACCATCACCTACATTTAAGAGTTATTTTGATTTATTTTTTTCTAACCACTTGAAAGCTATTATTAAACATGAAACTTTGTCCACAAATACTTAAATATGTGCCTCTTTTAATAAATAGGGCATTTACTTACCTGATCAAAATATCATTATATAAAAATATGAATAATAATCCATGACATCATTAATATGAAATCTATATTCAAATTTCAATTGTCTTCAAAATGATGTTTTGTAGCTATATAACTCTAATGATCTGATCAAGGTTCACATAACATATTCAGATGTCTATTTCCTTTCTTTTAATGTGGAAAGATCCTATTTCTTCTTCTTTTAATGACAACTCTTTTAAAACACCAGGCCGCCACCAATTTTCTTATAAAATGCTCCACACAGAGGATTTATCTAAGTGTTCTCTTGTGGATATCATAAAATGTTCTTCTAAATCTTTATTACTGTAAACTAAAAGTTAAGTCTCAAGGCTTTATTGGATCAGGTTAAACATTTTGTACATGAATATTTCATGGGTGATGATCTCTCTTCATTCTGCAGCACAACCTGAGAAACATAATGTCATCTGTTGTCCCCTATCAGTGTTGTGAGGATTAATCACGCTAACCTTTAGAACTCTCCAACATAAAGTGTTTCATTTGGAATTTAGTAAGGCATCGTGAGGTCATACTTTAACACTGAGTACATGTTGCTTCCTAACAACTTGACCTAATCATTTTAGCATTAATTACTAATCTTTCTCTGAATCGGTCGTTTAAAAGCATGTATTTCTTCTATATTTAGTAACAATCTTTTTTCTGTAAAGGAGTTTTCCCTCATCAGTGAAGATAATTTAGTTTCTAAAAGAAAATGTCTTGATATCTTTTCTTTACCAAACTTAAAAAATAATTATATTTTCTACTTGTTGCAAGTGAATTACATTTTTTTTCTGATTTGTTTGTTTATATATTGTGGTGGATTTTATTTCTGTTAACTAAAGTTATTTCCTGTCCCTGCCGGACGATTATTCCCAGCCTGTGGAACTCATATGGGGTTATATTACCTGCTTTGGTCAATGGAGTATGAGCAACATGCCATATTTTCCCTCAGCATAAGTAATTGGCAATTGTCCATGGAGAGCCTACTCTATAAGCTTGGCCTGAGAACAAAGATAATGTGAGACAGATTATTTACAATGGATATTTTGGGTCATTTCTTACTGCAGAATAATATGGTTTATTCTAAATTATGTAAATATGGCATCATGGAATTTAATTGTTTTAGTTTCACTTTTAATTTTATTTAATATAGATTTATCATTTCATAATAAATAAATATATTGAATGCTTTGTATATGCCAAGCATATTGTATAAGTTAGAAACTGCTGGCAACTCAATTTACTAATTAAAAAAAGTCTGAGTCTCACTCAGCAGGCATGGTTCAGTGGTTGAGTGTCAACCTATGAACCAGGAGGTCACAGTTCAATTCCTGGTCAGGGCTGGATCTACAGTGTGGGGTGTGCAGAGGCAGCCAATCAATGATTGATTCTCTCTAGTCATTGATGTTTCTGTCTCTCTCTTCGTCTGCCTTCCTCTCTGAAATAAATAAAAATATATTTTTTTAAAAAAAGTGAGTCTCAAAGAAGTAAAGTGGCCTGCTTGTGGTTACACAGCTACTAAGCTGAGTTCCAAACTAAGGTCTTATGGGGCTCCGAGGCCCTTGTCTTCTGAAATGAACTACAGAAATACCATGTGTAGCTTTTCTTATCCTACCAAAAAAATCTACTTACTATCACAAAAGCATGTTTCAAATCATGAATCGATTTTTTTCCTTTCTGATAAGAGATGAAAGTTAAATTAGTTGCTATATGGGAATCAGCAGTTGAGAAAAAATGGAATTAATCTACCCATTCCTGATGTTCCAGGGATATTTTCATGCCTGTCTTTTAGAACCAACACTTTGTCATTTAGGAAGAAAACATTTTAATTAAATTGTTTGGGAAGTCACAGATTTTAATTGCCACAGTTTATCACCCCTCAAATAAATTATTTATAACTTTTTATATTTTAGTCAATCTTTGGGACCTTTAACCTTTTCACTAAATAAATATCAGATGGTAAAGAAAAGATCATTTCAGCAGCATGGATTGGGAAGGATACTGGAGAATAATAAATTTCCATGGCAGTCGAAAAAATGATACTTGGGATTTATTGTTTTTTTCTCAGCCAATGTTAAGTTCTATAAGTCTATAAGCCAAATGCATTTATATATTTTTGCTACAGGTAAGACGCTTTCACTTCTTATTCTGTGTAAAACAAACTATTCATAATTCCTTTCAACAAATAAAATGCTGTGGTTTATGGGACTAATTTAGTATTTCAGAGCAAATATTCTTACATGGAAAATCTAAGTACCATACTTCACAAACCTGTTCTTTCCAACAGATTTGTCGTACATTAACCAATCAAAACTATGTCCTGATTTACTTTGATTGACTGATACTGTTTATGAGCTTTGCTACATACAAAGATATTGATTGCATCAGTAAGTTAGCCATTCATTTTGTCAATGATATTTTTGAGACGATTACTTTACCAAGATCACTCAATTGAGCACTGGGTGTTATTACAATAGATGAAAACAAGTGGAAGTATCTACTACTATTTGGAAATGGGTAAACAATACTACTACTAATAAATATATGAATATATTATTGTAACTCATTTTTTTTAGATATTTAAGTTTTCTTCTTTCTACTAGGCTGTAGGCACCTGTAGGTAAGAACTGTATCTGGCATCACTTTCCCCCCAGAATTTAGTACAATACTTGGCAAGTACAAACAATGTTTGTAGAAAGCATGTCTGAGCCGATTAAAACCTCTTTACATGTGTATTAAATATCACCTGAAATAGCACATCCTCAAATAAAGGAGGATTTGACATTCAGGTACACTTTTACATTTACTATTTTTACTCTCTTTAGTATAAAACAATACACAAACATATAGCAATTACAGCACATAGACATCTGTGCTTAAAAATATATGCATATGCATTTGTAAATAATTTTACTCTTGTAAACACCGAGTCTATACTTGAGAGCAGAATTATAGTAATTGTCCTTGTTAAAATCAAGAATATTTACTCAAGTAATCTGAAGCTATTTAAGTGAAGGTTCTGGAAATCATAGATATTGGCATTCCTCCCTTGTAAATGTAAAAGTGAAGAAAACTGAGTAAATATAATCTGTTGCCATATTTTAATTTTAATGATAGGTATTAATGCTATTGCTTTTTATCAGTATTCAAATAAGATATTCCTATAAATATGCATCTGTAGTTCATTTTTACAGAAAGAACTGAAAACATATTATGGAATTAACAACAAACAATATGTACTGATTACCTAACACTGTTAAAAATAACTTTCTACTGTAACTGTTCCAAGCACCCAATATAAATAAAACATTTGGTATATAGTTTAGTTAAATTTTTATATATTTGGAGCACTGACTCTAATATTCTTATGTCTTGGCTCCATAAAATTATAAAATATACCACAAATAATAAAGTAAAAATAAATCTCAAAGACCATCTATTCTAGCCTTTGTAAAGAAATTCCTCTCGTCATACTTCTCCTGTATGTTTGTACAGCTTCTGCTTGAATACTTGTTACCACTAAACCAACCAATTTTTATTTTTAAACTTCTCTAACTTTTAGTGATTCCTCAAATTATGCTAACATGCTTCTCACATGCTTTTACTACTCCTTCCATTTAAGACAAAGAGATTAAGTTAAAACTCACCCTCACAAAAACAGTTATAAGATTTCTATTTTACAAGCTAAAATTCCTTGTTCCTCCAAATATGTGTCTTATGAGTAGTTCTGTTTTTAGCTTATTCTAAAATAGGTTAGTAAATATTTTTAAGCAAGATAAAAACAATTTTACCACTATTTAATGCTAAAGAAAGAGCAAATATCAACTACAGTAAGGAGACTGTGATTTTCAAAATGATGCTTTTCTGCAGCATTTGTGAGCTTTAAGAGTCATATGAGTTGTTATTGCAGAAAACACTTATATTACTTAGATAAGACATAAAATATGGTTTACAGACAGAGGAAGGAGAGGCAATGTTAAGATTATTAGTAAAAGAGATCTATGATGAGAGCCACTGGATAATTTGTCTTTGGGAGTTAAATTATTGAAGGAGATTTCCATCTTAACCACAAATAGAACTGCAACATACCTGATGAGGTAAATCTATGATCAAGAAATGCATTGTGTGTGTGTGTATGTGTGTGTATGTGTATGTGTGTATGTATTTGTGTGTGTGTATGAAGTGAATGGAAATTAAACCTATTGAAATGAATACTCTAATGGCCATAAGAGAATTAAATTATCAATAAAGCACAAAGTACCAACTAATAATCAATAGAGGATGAGAAGATAAATTATGGTTCACTAAAGAAAACGTAAGAGGTAGAAGTGCTTTTAAAGACAAATTATACTAGTAAAAGAATAGGTGGAGGGTTGTTGAGGACTTTTTAAAATGCACATGACATTTAAAAAGTCAATAAAAAACTCCAGTTCAATAAACGGTTGTCACAGCCTAAAATGCCTGCCAACAGAAGTTGTGTATCTAAATCTTCTAGCTATCCAGTGACCCCGCACTGTAAGAGGGGCTGAATGTCTTCCCTGGCCTAATTTGCATTTTATATATGGGGCAGGGGTGAGGATTATGTTGGTAAAATTAAAACTAAGGACATGGTGAGCAAAGTATATTGGGCTAGAGAGAGTGAAATGGGCAGAGGTTGTGGGGTTTGAAGGACTTCTGAGTCTTCAGGGCAAGAGGGAGTCTTCAGTGACTTACTAGTGTTTGGAGAAGACCCAATTCAAGCAATGGGGGCCAGAGGATTAAAGAACCACAGAGAGGTAAACTTAGTGGATGTCTGAGTCAGAGCTTGTTCATTAATATTGACTATAATGTACAGGAGAGCTGCCAGGGAAAACCAGCAATAGAGAGGACACCATCACCACTACGTTTCCAGAAACAACTTTAAGAATGTCCATTCAGCATTGTCTGAAGTGGTTTACTCCTATAACATTTCTCACCAATGAATAAAAGATAAAAAAGAGTCAGGCTGTCTAGATTTGTATCCATATGACCTTCAGCAAGTTATGGAAACACTTTGTGCCTCACCTCTTCATCTGTGATTGAAGTTAAAAATTTTATCTACCACATACTATTTTATACAAATTAAATGAGGTAACTCGTGTAATGTGCTTGTAATAGAATGTGGCTCATAGTAAGCAGTCTGCAATTGTTGGCTTTCATTACACTCTATATATAAAAAAGCCCAGTGACCAAATGGCAGAACAACCAGAACAACCAGTCAACCAGTCTCTGTGATGTGCACTGACCACCAGGGGGCAGATGCTCAATGCAGGAGCTGCCCCCTGGTGGACAGTGCACTCCCGCATCGGTAGCAGCCACTTGGCTAACTGGGATGAGCAGCGTTCCCACAGCTGGCCAATCTGCACAGGCCATGCCCCCCACCAGTGCAGGAATCCGTGCACCGGGCCTCTAGTATCAGATAATTTTGCATTCATACATGTGTCACAATTTCCCCTTCACAAAGGGAAAAGTTAATCCCAAAAAATGTTAGAAAGGTGATTCCCCTTACATCACCAGAGAAACAGCCTTTTTCTGCAGGTTAATCTAACATGATTCCAGGTCCATTTGTTATATTTCTGGTATATAGCCTTTTGTTGTTTTTTGTTTGTTTGTTTGGTTGGTTGGTTGGTTTTTTGCAAAATCATCCATCCCTCTCATTCTTTTTCCTTTTGGACCATCTCCTCTAGAATTTTCCTGAGTAGAAGAGTTTTTGTGGTTCATCTACAATTGGCCTATATCTTTTCTGGGAACAGAACAGCTGGAGAAGATTTCAACCGTGTCAGTGTAAAATTTCAGGGGGTCATGGAGGTCCCTGAGGGCTTTAGATCAAAGTCCATGTCCATCATAGTGGCACAAATTCCCAGAATCCCCCACGCTGCAATCATGACCTATTGATACATTTGTCTCCAGTGTCACCTTGATACACTGTCTATTGGGAATGCACACAAATTTTAAGGGGAAGATAAATTAGAGAAAAACTAGGAATAAAGGCACAGAGAATGAAGATAGGATATTTTAAATGGCTACAGAATTGAATTAACAAGTGGGAATACAAACTTGAGTCATGACTCAAGTTGAAAGTTTCTTGAAGCTTTTTTTTATTAGCTTTTGTGGTCAAAATGTCTGCTAGCATTGATTTTTGTTAAAAAAAATTAGAGATGCAAAGCATAGAGATTATAGTCAATAATGTACTATATGAAAAACTTTAAAGTTGCTAAGAGACTAGATCTTAATTATTTTTACCACAGAAGAAAATGATAATTATGTGACTTGATAGAGGTGTTAGCTAACTCTAGAGCGGTGATAATATCACAACATATAAATGTATAGTGTTAATATATTATTTACCTTAAATTTACACAATGATATATGTCAATTATGTCTCAATTTAAAAAAAAATTAGAAACAGTCACTTCACATTTACAGAGACATAAAAAGTTATATTTAAAGTTAATGCAGTATATTAGTAGAGCACATTAGGAAAATAAATTCAGATTACATACCAGATTGACCTCCTGCATATATAACAACACTTCTAAACTATTTTAACCCCCAATGCCACTACGGTAATTTAGGTCCTCCTCAATAATCATCCAATGACTGTTCTGGCTCAGCTTCTCTGTTTCATTAGGTCCTTGTTCCTCCCTTCCTCTGGTGGAGCAGGGTCTTTAAAAATGAAAATACATTAAGTTACTTGAAAAAATATTATGACATCAAGAAGTAACCAATATCAACATGAAAAAGGTGTTTTGTTTTACATGTGCTTTTCTTGGAAGAATATTAGAATCCAATGTTAACAGGTTTTGCTGGCCTTGACAACAAGAAGTGATACAGGATAAATCAGATCCAGAGGAAATAGAGCTAAATATGGAATATGAAAACCATATTGTCCTGGTCATTCTGGCTCAGTTGGTTGGTCATCAACCTATGCACTGAAAGGTTGCCAGTTCAATTCTTGGTCAGGGCACGTGCCTGGGTTTTGGGGTTGATTGCCCGGAGGGGGCATGCAGAAGGCAGCCGGTCATGTTTCAAATTCACATCGATGTTTCTCTCTTCCTCTCCCTTCCTCTCTCTCTAAAAATCAATTATAAATTTTAAAAAAAGAAAGAGATATCAGTGAAAAAGGACTTGTAGTTTGTCATTTGAGACTGACTCAGTGTGTTTGAAAGTGATTATGGCTGGCTGTAGACAAAGCTGAGTTCTTCCTGGAGAGTGCACGGAGCTTGCACACAGATCCAGGCTTTACATAGAACATAATGGCAGGCTTGCATTGGTGGGATCTCTTTCTCCATATTGTTGAAATCTGTAACTGATTACCTTGAATCAAATTACTGTTGTTAGAAACCATTAGAAGAGGGGTACATAGGATTAGTTGTAGATACAGCCTGAGAAGTTATGATCCTCTTTGGGAAAGAAGAATCCAAAGGAGACACATATCTTATCACTAAGACAGCTATAGCAGTGTAGTTTTTAAAAAGAGATTTTCTAACAAGAAAACCAGCCAAGTCTATGCTTTTTTTATATAAGTTGATTGAAATGATTCATGCAGAGAATTTTCTGCATGAAATATTAGGAGGCCCATGGTGAGTAATGGTAAGACTCCAGACATTAAAGATAGTTGGATGACTCATTTCTGAAGAAAGATGTAAGTGGCATGCAGGCCATGGTAGAGTCAATTGAAGGATCCCAGTCAATTCTGGATTGTCCCCTGCCCACCAAGGGACCATGGCCTTTCAGTCAGAAAAAAAATAGTACAAGCAACCCAAACTCTCTTCAGCATCCTCAGGTTGCAGACGTCCAGGATTTTTATAGGGCACATGCAGGAGGTGCTTGGCTTCAGAGACCAAAATGAAATATTCTAGAGACTGAAGTACAAGATTATGGAGACACTAGAGGCTTTCTCACAGGTTGTGGTAGATGGGCTAAAAGTTCTCTAAAGTAAGTGTTGGATGGAGTAGAAAATGCCAAAAATGTGCTGTAAACCCAAGTTGTTTTCATTTTTGTTGTGAGGTTAACGTTAATTTTGCTCAGAGCATTTGGAACAAATGGGACTAAGGAAACCCAGTGAAACTTGCAAAATAAAGAATTTACAAAAGGACAAGGGACTAACAGCTGCACACTAAGCAGCTTCCCATCTCACTAAGGCCAGTGGAGATGGAGAAGTAGTGCTGAGTACAGTATGAGGATGCAGAGATATACCAGTAATGGAGGCAAAAAACAGAGGGGGGAATGTCAGTGAGGAAAGAGTGCTCTTCCTCCAGCTCTGCTCCATCCATGACAGCTTATCCATACCCACTCATTTTATCATTTTTGTTATTGTGAATCCTCATCCAAGGATATTTTTCTATTGATTTTTAGAACGGAAGGGAAGGGAGGGGGAGAGAGAGAGAGAGAAAGAAATATCGATGTGAGAGAGACACATGGATTGGTTCATCCTGCACATCTCCCAAACCAGGGCCAGGGATCGAGCCTGAAAACGAGGTACGTGCCCTTGTACCCAGAACCCGTTAGTTCGAGGGCTGATGCTCTATCCACTGAGCCAAACCAGCTAGGCCATAACTCATTCGTTTTCATTTGTTCAATGGCAAGGACTGTAAAGGCTTTGATATTTTACTTGCAAGATACCCTAATACCAAGTTAACATCTCAGTTTCATGGATACTGGCAGAATACAAAGAACTTTATCACTCATGGCAATAGCAGCATCCAGAGTATAAATATTTTCATTGGCCAGTTCCCTAAGCACAAAGCCCAGAGGGTCATATAAAGATATGATGTAAGGCCTAAATTTTAAGCTGAAAAGAAGAAGAAAACCTGAGCTTAGGGAACAAAGGTCTTTTTATATGGGATAGTAAGATACTTGCTTTTTGCTTTGGATAGAGACACTATCACTATCTTCCAAGCTGTTCACTATGTAGATATCCTAGAAAAGAGTCTGAAAAAAAAACGGCAGGCAGTGCCTCTCCTCACAATTCCTACAGAAAAACAACCATGGAGAGCTGTTTCCTATCAATATCCACCTCTTTGTTCTATACCATCTCATCTTCAGCAAACTTACCCATGCGTATGCCACTTTGTTGGCCATTGTAACCAACAGAGGCTGGGAGCAGATTCACTCAATATGTGCCATATTTCTCATTGATATTAAGGCTACTACCAATAGGCATTCAAATAACAGGTAGATATAAACCTAGAGTATTACTCTCAACCACGTACATCAGGGTTCTAGGCCCAACCAACTGAACAACTCCTATAAACCAACATGCTCTACCTTAGATAGAAATGACTTTCTTCTTATTTTTCTTTATTCACCTTCCCACCTGACCTGAGGTAGTTAATCTAGGTATGGTAGGTTATATTTGTGATTGTACAGAAACTTCCTTATTTTGCAAGGACAAAGTCTGGGTCATTCTGTTATCAATAACAAACTTGGACACTGAGTTGGAACTGACCTGAACGTCTTGCAGGACCAAGGTAATGTTATTAATCACTTTAGGTAAAGTCAGGAACTAGTTTTGTACCATCTTTTCTAATGGATGATTCACATTATAGGGATAACTGTCCACAGGCTGAACATAAATAACAAGTCAGTTACCTCTCTCATCCATGAGTTGCCTCATTTTGGAGAAATCTCCACAGTCATTTGACAGCTACACGACACACTGGTGGTGTTTCCTTAAACATTTGAAGGTGTCTTATGGCCATTCCTAAGGTTCAGATTAGCATGATTTTAGGTGCCAGGCAAGTTAATGCTTGGCTTCTAAACAAAAGCACATCCTACAGACATAGCACCCCTAGAAAGAAAGTGTAATTACAATTTTTTGCACCCCATCTGGAACCTGTCTTAGTTAGGGCCACAGGTTGATAGTGCTTTTGATGTGACCTCCTATCTTCTTGGTACATTTTAGTATTCCTGGTTCACATCGAGTTCAGTTTAAATAAGATTGTTTTTTGAGGAACAATCTGATAGAGATCAGTCAAACTTATTTTTTTCATCTGTTCCAACAGCTGGGTGGCATTCATCTACTGCATGGAATGCCTGAATAACAACTATAGAAAATGGGTAGTGGGAAAAATATCTGAGGTTCTGACAGTTGTGTTGCATGGAAAGTACAGAAGCCAAGACCATCACCTGCTGTTTTCAATAGACAGTGAGTTTAAAGAAAATGGTATTTGAATCATGGTCAGAGCCATGTGGTGGAGAATGGAAGATAAAACAGTCAAATTTAAAATGCTCTCTACAGTTTGGGAGCAGCACACCAAGGTGTTTTTCTTAATGAGCAAGACTGCAATAATTATAAAAAAAGATTATCAATGTTCCTTCACCATACCTCCTAGACTCTGAGACATTTCTTAGCTACTAGGTTGTTACTCTCCCTTTTTGCCACAAAATTGCTGTGTCCCATTTCAGGAGTTATAACTTCACCCTTTTCCTAATTATCTCCTGCTTACACCCAGACCTTCCATCCATAAGTGCCAGGTACATAAAAGACAAGGACATTTTTTTTATTAAACTTTCAGTATCCATATTACCCCACTTTAATGGCATGGTCCAAAAGAGAGGAACTTGGCAAGTAGTGTACTACTTAAAACTAATAATATTAGTAGTGTATTACTGACAAATGGTCATTTTTCTTATATCCAGGAACATGTTCAGATCATAAGGTTAACCAGGTGGCTCAAATAGAATAGAGTTTTAGTCCCTGGGACCCCTTTGGCCAGGCTACTACTTGGAGGATATTTGAACCAGTCCAGTGTGGTTATGATGTTGAGGGAAAGAAAAAGCAGCATGGTCAGGAATGAACAGGGTAGAATGCCACCTATTCATAGCTCCCTCCCTCGATCATCTTGATCATTATCCAGGAAGCAGTCAAATGAGATGAGCACTTGCTGGGGACAGCCACCTGCAGTGATTAAAATCTCTGCCTAAATGTGTGGACCAGGAGGATCATTTTGAGTTCTGATCCTCTGTTATACCAGATGTCTGTGGATAGCGCAGAATATGGAAAATCCATTGAACACCTTGATTATCAGCCCATTGTTGAGTGACTTTTGTGATAAATGGTATTGCATTTTCATACTATTAATATTCCTGACAGAAAAAAGTAAAAACTCTGACAGTTTATCTTCAAAGGCCACAATGGTCCAGTCACAGTGGAGCTGACTGAACTTGACAGAGCAACACTGTAACCGGACCATGTGTCAATGGTGGTTAGGATGGGATGATTGCTCCAAGATGGGTTAACTCCAGCAGAGGTTGCCAAGAATGGGCAGGACTCAATACAAGATGATCTTTCCTCAGAAACATAGTCATGAAATGTAAAGATATGATGATGGACTTAGGTAGCAGCAGTGGTAGTCTGAGTGTTGTCAATCTCATGAGGGATTGACTCTTAACAATGGAATTTATATGAGGGACCCAGATGATTTGATAAAGAGCAGCTATTTATGTTCGTGTCCCTAAAGAAGGTTGTCTTTAATCTGCCAAATTGTAGGAATATGCAAGCACCTAGCATATAAATTCCTAATATAAATTCAGTTGTGAGATCAACCAAAACAGTATATTAATTTGGCTCAAAGGACCGTCCCACATGGTCCTTTTAGCTTTGCTTCCCTACTGTAAACTCCATCAGTTGGAATTGCACACTCCCCTCCTTCCAAGGGACCAGGTAGGATTGTGTCTTGGGCATCAGTATCCAACAAAGCTATCGAAGTGTGATTCTCGCCCTCCCCTAAAATACCCTCACATGCTGGAATGTGTCCATTTGACATCTGATTTCCCTATGGGAACATGGAAGCCTTGGTCTAATCATTAATTTCTTTCTCATTAAAGTGACTTAAGTGAAAGTAGAGGTGGGAAAAGGGATCAGGAAATGCACATAACGAAAGCTGCTTCTTGCCATAAAATAGTCTTCACATTTATTATCAGGTTCAAGTTTGTGATGATAGCTTGGGACTCAACTAACTGAGTTTCCAATAGTTTCAGCCTGCTTAAGGTCTTTACCAGGTGGTGTGTTCCTAATGACTGACACCATCTCTTTCAGCTTTGGAGGACACTTACCCAGTGGTCACAGCCAAGTTACTTGCTACAGAGTTGCTGTGTTCATGTGCTGTAGCCAACTTAAGCTTTAATCATAGAGCAGTAACTTTTTTAACACAATTCACCTTAATCTGAGGCGCTTGCTGCTCTATTGTCATAATAATATCGCGTAAGTTTTCATCTTGCTCTAATATAGGGGTTTTCGAGGGTAGTGGGGATTACAAAAATTTCTTTGACTCTGTGATTTATTCTCCAGTGGCTCACCATCCTCAAATTTAATCAAGACAGTAAAGCATGAATGCTGGTCAGTTATTCACCTGTAGTTTCCCATGAGAGGTCTTCTGTCTCAGGAAAATCTCCCTAAGTGGACCAAAGTTGCTTTTCAGTAAAAATGAACTAACAAAACTCTGGACAGCCTTTATTCTTGTCTTTAAATGATTCTAAGTTTGGTGTGATAGACTAGAGAGCAGCTGTATGATGAGCCTGGAGATGTCACAACTGTTGGCCAATCTTCCTTACCAAGCCTTGCATACTCTATCCCAGCTTTATCTACCATGAGAACCAGCCAGAGGTCTTTTGATTTGTCTCGTATTGCCTATAGTGGTCATGAATTTCCTTCTTTTCACATTCAGGGTACAAGTCTCTGTAACTGTTCTCTGAAAGTGTCAGCATAGCCTGCCAACCCCTTTTTAATATTAGTATTAGTTGTTTCGGTGGGATGGGCATGAGGCTGACTACTATATTAGGGAGGAAATTGCCTGCCCCAGAGGACAGATAACAATGGCCTGGGCACCGTTTGGGCAGCTAACCTTGTATCTATTTCCTCATTCTTAACCTGACACCATCTCTCCAGTTCCTCCTGATTAACAGGCTATAAAACTGAAGAGCCATTTTTGCCCCATAGATGATATTATTTGTTCAACAGTTTTTGCTAATGAACCCCATAAACGTCTTTCAAATCTCATTAATCTGCCTATGAGATCTTTAATGTTCTGTTCCAGAAAGCTGTGTCTGTATCAGGATATCATTCTCCTCACCAAAACTCTCAAGGTCCATGAAGACTCTCAAAGTGTACCTTACTTTTAAGCTAAGTTATTAGCTTGCCACTGTTTTATGGTAAAATAGACAGTGCTCCTGGGTTATAAACAAAGACTTTATTACTCACATTAATAACAATATCCAGAATATTAGCACTTTTGTGACAGTTTCCCAAGCCCAGATTGCCACAGGGTGCTGAATGGATGTTCAGGTAACACCTGCACCCACAGTGGGTTGCATAAGAGGAGAGTAACCCAGCGCTTGGAAAACCTGACTGTTTTATGATATACAGGAAGCATGCCTGCTCTGTGCCCCAAAGAGAGGCAGCATCTCTATCTTGCAAGGCTGTGAGCAAACCTGCACTTTACTCCAGAGAGAAGTGCTATTTCCATCTTCCAAATCTGTTTGCTATATAAACACCATTTAAACCAGGGGCGGGGAACCTATTTTCTGCCAAGGGCCATTTGGCTATTTAGAACGTCACTTGTGGGCCATACAAAATTTTCAACTTAAAAATTAGCCTCTATATTTGGTCAGACATTTAACTCAACCCTAATGCTTTGGCAGGGCCAGACCCAATGATTTTGTAAGCCTTATAGAGCCCTCAGGCTGGACATTCCACACCCCTAATTTAAATCATAATCCTGAACAGAGGCATTGAGTGACTTTATTTATAAGATGTGCAGAAATGTGATATATCTTTCAATAATTGTCTTCCCGCACTCTAACATATACTTTTAGAAACTACTGTATGATAATTCTTATTCTAGGCACTGAGAATATGGTGGTGACTAAATGAGACACAAATTTTGCCTTAATGGAATTTATTTTAGAGATGGTGGTATTGGTGAGTGTATGTATGTGTGTGTGTGTGTGTGTGTGTGTGTGTGTTGGAGGAGTGACTGATAAAAATAGTTATATATATGGTAATGAGATTGGTAGAGAGGCTATCACATAGCAAGTAGCTAAATGGAAAGATAGCTCCTAAACCATAATTGACCAGTTGTTCTGGCAGCTTGGCATAATAGCAAGCATCAGAAAATGCAATTACACACCAAGGTCAGATCTCAGCAATTGCTACCTGAGGAAAAGATGTTGCTTTGAAGACAGAAGTTAGCTAACTGCAGGAGAGGGACTTTATATCTATATTTAGAAGACCTTTCAGGGTATTTAGAGTTTGCCAGATGCAACCAGGAGCAAGAAACAGGCAGAAAAGTTGTTGAGTCATTAAACATTTTTACCCAGTTATAGAAATGTACCTGGTATAGGACAAGGAGGAGGTAATTACCTACTCTATGCTGGTAACAGTTTGCTTGCATTACTTTATAAGACTCCTCTTCAAGGATATACATGAAGGTTAAAGAGAATGAGAAGGAGAAACATTACCTAAAAGATCCATTTCTTATAACCCTGTCAGTCTTGTACCACTTTCTCTACTGCATTGACTGCCATAGATCTTAATGCAAAGACTTTTGAGGTTATGCCTATGGAACCTGGTATACTGTTTTCTTAGTAGGTATTTGGCTGACTAATGCTAAGGGCTGCAGTGTAGACTGGTAAATACTAAAATGATGAGCAGGAAAAGATCTCTTTGATCAGTAAGTGGTTGGTCAAATCTGAAAATTTGTAATCTGTGAATAGAGAGGGCCAACTGTAGTTTGTTCTCCACTTTTTATTGGGAAAAATTTAAACATATATAAAAGTAATAAAATAATTCAGTGAACACCTACATATACTCACCACCTAAGTTTAAGGGTCATTTTGCCTTAGTTTTTATTTTTAGCCCTTTGAAAGATTTCTGTTTGAAGTAGAAAACATTTCCCCATAGTGGGTGTCAGAAAATCGCCCCTGTCTGAATGCCTAGTCATGAGATGAACCTCTCTATAGAAGATGCTAGATCTTCCTTGGTATGAAAAGTAAGATGATAGTCCTCAATTCCTCTCTCTTCATCAAGTTTAGAGCAAATAGGACTCTTTTGAATGGCACATCAATAAAGAATGCTCTCCAAGAAAAGGGATTCTCTGAGACTTTCACTGCTTCTGTTCTTTACTTGTGGTGAGGTTAAAGAGATTTTGGCACAGTAATACAGTGGATTTGTTAGGAGAACTGATCAACACTGGATATGGAGAGTCTGATTGCTTTGTAGAAACTAACTCAGAAGAATCTGAGAAGACAGGGTGAACAGTTGTGTTGGCTTTGATAATATGGGACAGACAATAAGATGAGTCCGAATTCTGGAGCAAGGACAGAGAAGGGGACAAGCCAGGTAGGAAGGGCAAAGAGATAAAATGAAGGTTCTTTGGGCACTCATCTGAGGACAATCAGATTGGATCTCTAAATGTTTCCCACTACCACTTGTGTCTTAGTAACCACTATAGTCTTATTGCCTAGCACAATTTCACAGATAGTTGACTACATCACAGCAATGATTTAAGTAGACTTCAGAAACTACTTTGGTCTAATTAGTACAATAGATTTCTATTTTCAAAAGCATTTCTATACTCAAAGTAACTATTTACTCATTTCATTGACATCAATATGAGTGATTAGAGTTCTCAGTCCTTTAAGCAAAACAGCATCTTATTCCCTCTTAAATCTGTGAACCACCCATGTAACAAACTTTTAAATTGAAAGGCAATTGAGCTACAAATATGAGGTGGACAAAATTAGAACTTATTTCAAAATGAGGCAAAATATTGGAAATTAATTGAAATATTTTTGGAATACTTCAAGAATTAAGAAGACATGCAAGTCAGCAATATACAAAGCTACAACAATTTAAGTTAAGGGTTATCAAAGCCTTGAACTCAACACAAAATTAGCTACAGGCTTCCCCATTGGCGAAAGCCAAAATGGCATAAAGTGAAGAGCAATTACTTTAGGACACATCTTGCTAATGAATGATGCACAAAATAAGCCGAGATAGAGCACAGATGCCCACACACATAGTCCAGAGCTGTGGGGCTTGATGCTGAGATGCTGAGTTTAGTTCCTGGGGAAAGAGTGTGGTGCTGCCCTGGTAACATCTCACTGCAAATCAAAGCTAATGGCTATTTCCACTTTTTGCCCTTTTTTCCCATAAAAGCAAATATCTTCTTGGGATTTCTTTGGGTTAATGAAAACGGGTACTAATGTAGGTCTTTCCCAAAAGCTAAGTGGCATAAAGTGAACTTTTGAAAAGTTAGGGAATAACTGTACATATGAATATGTTAAATAGTTTGAGAAAAGGAAAAGTTAGTATGTCAGAATTACTGAGAGAAAAAATAAACATTGGAGAAAAGCGGGCTGAAGGGTGATAGAATTTGATAATCAAGGGAAGGATATTTTTTTAAAAAGAAATAATTGCATGTACATTTAGAACAAATGAAGGATTAGTTTGACAGAGGATATATATAGTTAGGATAGGAGTGATTTTTGCAAAAATTTGAAAGTCAGTTGTTATTTTTAAATCAAATACTATGAAAGAAATGTTAGTAAAATTATTCAGGCAGCAAAATGCAGGAGGGTCTGGCATGTAGATACAGAAGATGAATATATAAAACTCATGTGGTAATACGCAAGGAAATGAGCCCAAGGCAGTGGCATGGGAAGGAGGGGGGCGGGGAGGCAAATGTAAAAGCATCCCACATTCAGAAATTACTGAATGAACACAAATGACAAAAAGATGAGATTTAGAGATTTAAAGAGAGGGTAGAATCATGAATGTTTAAAAATGCTTACATTGTTAAAATATAACAACAAAGAGTATGCTGAGTAAAGAGGAGCATAGCATGAATGGTGGTCATTTAACAAATTCAGGTTTATACCCGCTGCACATAAATTGTTTAGAGACAGAATATAAGACTGAATTCTGAATTTGGAACCTCTCTCACTTTTCACAAAATTTTGAGTGAACATCACACTAAAGTAAAATGAAAAGCCTAAGAGTTCTTGAAATATGTTTGTATCTGGCTATGGCTGAAGTATTGTACAAAGAACTACTGTGCTCTTAGGCGTTTTTCTTAGAAATCAAGTATTGAGATAGTGTTCTCAGGAAATACACACTTAGAAACTTTCTTTTTTAAAAATCATATATAATATTGACTATGGTGATTACTTTTATGTGTTTTAAATAATGCCAAATAGTGTCTGAATTTTTAAAGTATGTGTTGGAATGTTGCTAATATACACCATGTCAGTGGTCCTTCTTCCTTTTAAAAATTGTAGCCCAGAAGACATGGTTGGAAAAAAGATTACTCAATTTATTTATTTGAACAAATGATCCTGCAAGAGCAACACATATCAGAATAGATTTCACAAACATGAAACCATTATGATTAATTTGGGAAGAATCATAGACCCATTATTCAATTTTAGATAGGTTAAAAGCAATGTGGATTTTATAGTGAAAATCATGCATGTTTAGTGAGGTTTTGTTTGGTGTATTACTAAGAATTAATTTTACTAGAGTATCCTTATTTCTCAAAGAGAAATATTTTTTTTTCTAGCCTTACATTAGAAAAGATGCCACTGTGAGGGGCTCACTCAGCTTTGAGGTCTTGATACTCAGGGTAGTTCAGAGAACAAGAGAATTCGTTCTCAGGAGCTTTTTAGAAATGTAGAATTTCCAAGATACAGAATCTGTTTTCAAACAAGATTCCCAGATAATTCCTATGTTGAATGAAAATTGAAAAACACTAGATTAGCCTTATATAAACCAATCTGCCCAATTCAGTTTTGCAGGTAACATTTTAAAAGATGCATTATCATTAAAAATTTAAGGTTTTGTGTGAATGATGTTAAGGAAGTTATTTAATGCTAAAGGAAATAAAACCAATGTTAGTATGTCCCATATATTGTGTTAAACATTTCCAAATCTATTAACTCATTTAACCCTTATAATGCTTTCTGAGATGAGGTACACTATCTCCATGCCTCTGGGCATGAAAACCAGCCTCAGATTAAATACCTCATCTATTTCACATAGTCCATTCATTCAATAAATGTTGAGCATCCCATTGCTAAACGTCCCTGGCCAGGCCTGGAAATAAAATGAACATGGTCCCTACTGTCACAGAAGGTACAATAGACTAGATTGTAATTAGACAAACGCTACCGTGGTATATGTTTCTAAGAGGGAAGCCTAAACTTTCAGAAGTTGTTTAGGGAAAACTGATATTTGGAAAAAAGGATCCAAATGATTTCAGAGGAACATATTTTTGCTGCATTGGCTGTGGGAGAAAAAAAAAAAAAAGGTGAGAGTCTCATGGAGTTCAGCAAGGGGAACCCAGCAGCAGTTGAGGCTGGAACATGACAGCAAGCCTGCAGAATTGTGTAGAACAAGGTGCAAATGTTGGAATTTCGCCTGTAAAGGAAGGAAGCCAATGGAGGGTTTTCAGCTTGTAAGTGACAGGCCCTGCTCCGCGTTAGGAAAAGCTCTGCAGTCAGACCCTGCGCAGCGCTGCGGGCGGGTGGGTGCGGGCGGGTGGGTGATGAGGGCCCCTCCCCTGGCTGCCTCTCTCCACCCCAGTCACCGCCTCCTGCTTCTCAGCCTGTCTGGTGGGGGTGGGAAATGAGTGAGAGGGCGGGCAAGAAGAAAAACACGCGCAAAATATATTAAAAAGAAAACAGCCCCCTTGGCAGCGAGTGCGCGGGAAGTTCA
>NW_005369942.1:4274585-4280661 GCF_000412655.1 Myotis brandtii
TGGGCTCTGGCCTGGCCCCGCGCCGCGCGTCCCGGACCGCGGCCTCCTAGGCCACTTGTGGAGCTCCTCTCCCCGCGGCTGTAACTCTAAACCAGCCTGAGCGAGGCCTGTTTTGATTCGGAAACCAGCCACCAGCGTGTCTGTGCGGAACGCAGGAACTGAGGGCCAGCCCGCCACCTGAAGCTTTTGCGCACATTGGCTGGGAAGGGACGTCTCCTCCTGCCAGCCTTCTCTGAGATTTGAAAGTTCTGTCGCAGCTTTCCACGGAGGGGCCTGGTGGGCTGCCGGGGGCCTTTTGATGAGCCTGCTGCCTTAGCCCCATCAGGGAAGCTGTCCCTGAGCCCCATCTCTCCAGCTCTAAGTGGCAATCCAGAGGCCACCGCGCGAGAGCCCAGCCAGCTGTGGCCTAGCCACCCTCCTGCAGCAATCATCTGTGAGAGCTCCTAGGGACCAGCGCTCCCCATCAGGGCCCAGCAACATGGATGTAGACGCCAAGTACCGCCAGGCCTCCCTCTATGTGGGTGACCTCCCTCCAGATGTCACCGAGAACATGCTGTTCCTGAAGTTCAGCACCGTGGGAACTGTGCTGTCCATCCGCATCTGCAGGGACCTGGTCACCCGCTGCTCCCTGGGCTATGCCTATGTGAACTTCCTGCACGTGGCTGATGCCCAGAAAGCCCTGGACACCATGAACTTCGACGTGATACAAGGCCAACCCATCAGGCTCATGTGGTCTCAACGCGACGCCTACTTAAGGAAATCTGGAATCGGGAACGTGTTCATCAAGAATCTGGACAAATCCATTGATAACAAAACGCTTTATGAGCATTTTTCAGTTTTTGGGAAGATCCTGTCCTCTAAGGTGATGTGTGATGATCAGGGCTCCAGGGGCTATGGATTTGTGCACTTTCAGAACCAGGCTGCCGCCGACAGGGCCATTGAGGAGATGAATGGGATGCTGCTTAAGGACTTTAGGCTCTTCGTTGGCCCATTTAAAAACCGCAAAGATCGGGAAGCTGAGCTCCAAAATAAAGCCAATGAATTCACCAATATTTACATCAAGAACTTTGGAGATGAGATGGATGATGAGAAGCTGAAGGAATTTTTCAGCCATTATGGCAAAATCGTGAGTGTTAAGGTGATGACAGATTCCAGTGGGAAATCCAAAGGCTTTGGCTTTGTGAGTTTTGATACCCATGAGGCTGCCAAAAGGGCTGTTGACATAGTGAATGGGAGGGAAATATTCGGACAGCAGGTGTTTGTAGGCCGGGCACAAAAGAAAGCAGAGCGACAAGCCGAGTTAAAGCAATTGTTTGAGCAGCGGAAACAAGAAAGATCTTGGCGGGTCAGGGGAACGAAAATCTATGTTAAAAACCTCGATGAGACCATTGATGAAGAAAAACTACGGAAAGAATTTTCTTCATTTGGATCAATTATCAGAGTGAAGGTAATGCAGGAAGAAGGACGAAGCAGAGGGTTTGGCTTGATCTGCTTCTCCTTTCCAGAGGAGGCTGCTAGAGCAATGGCTGAGATGAATGGCCGCATGTTGGGCTCCAAGCCAATTAACATCGCCCTGGCCCAAAGGGCCTAGGAGAGAAAGGTTTATTCCATCTGCCAATGAATGCAACAGGTGCGGGAATGATGGTGATCTCAGAATTGTCCTCAGTCAAGTTTAATTCCCACGTGATGGCAGCTTAGTTTAGTAAACTATGTGGTAAAAGGTTCTGTCTACAAAGTTTGTTTTGTTTGCAGAAAAATTAATGAATCTTAGAAGGTTGCTTCATTTTACAGAGGCATATCTTTTCATGACATTCTTGGGTTTTTTTTTTCTGATTTTGATGTATTCTGAGCAATGGATATAATTAGATAATTTTTTATTTTACATTTTGAACCAACTGAAGTGAGGTAATTGAGTATATTGCATATTTTTTCTTATTTTAATAAAATCACTAGCTTTAATTTATTCTAATAAATATGCTCAAAATAGTTATTTTGCCCTAAGGATGGCAAAGTAATTTACTTTACAAGAAGAATTTTTTTTTTTAAGAAACCAAAATTTTAAAAATGACTAGTACAAATTCATTATCTAATTTCATTTTGAATTAATGTTTAAAGTACTAGTAAGAGCTGAAATTCTTTTAAATTTATATCCTGGCATGATTTCTTTTCTGATGGCTGAAATTAATGATGGAAGATTTTAGTGTTGCTTACAAAACTACTTTATAGGATATATTGCTATTCTTTCCATTGGTTGACTAATTCAGTTGCTTGCTAGCTATCAAAATTGTGACTTGAATAGTAAAACCTTAACTCTAACATTCCTTAATTTATAAAGCTGTATCAATGTAGGTGACAAAAATCTGGCTAGTCTTAATTCTCTTCATACCTGTGTAGCTTAATATTATGCCTTCAGTGTTTATCAGATATGCTATATTATAGAAGTCACATATATATATACATATATATAGAGAGAGAGAACATAGAAATTATGCTTAACAACTATGCTTTAGTGTCTGTTTTCTATGGTTCTGTGTAGTGACAGTGTCTCAGGGTTGAGAAAAGTAAAAGTTGCTTTATTCTTATGAACTCTTTTCTCCCTTTATAAGACCATGAGAGCTATGTAACCCATTCAAGTTCACTTTTAGCCTTGATTGATCAGAAACTCACTAATTGATTTTCTGATAAATTGAAGTTATGTCTCAGCCTGTTGTCTAGCATACTTTTTATTTTAGTCCAATTTCCAGACCTTTCCTCTCTCCCACCTTCCATTTATATCACTTAGCTCCTTTTTATCCTTTTTAAAGGGCTATTAAAAAAAAATCCCTGGCTAGTGGCTCAGTTGGTTGGAGCATCGTCCCATATACCAAAAGAAAGGTTGCAGGTTCTGTTCCCACTGAGGCACATACCTCTAGGTTTCTGGTTCAAAACCCGTCTGGGAGTGTACAGAAGGCAACTGATCAATGTTTCTCTCATATCGATTTCTCTCTCTCAAAATTAATTAAGAAATACATACCCTTGAGTGAGGATTTTTTTTAAAAAGGGCTTAGTCACTTCTTGGCCTTTTGGCTAAGATCAAGTGTAAAAGGGCTTTATTATATTGATTATTACTACTTGCTGTTTGAAATCCACTTTGAAAATAGAGGCAAGAGTTATTTATTTACACTTAAATAATTACTTTTAAAATTCTGACTTATTCATACCAAAGGTGACTAGAAAATAGTTTTATTGTTCTTGTTGCTGTTCTGTTTTTAATCTGCTTAGTTATTTTCTGTAACCATATAGTCAAATCTTCTGTTTCATATATTAATAGTACAAAATAAATATATAGAGTATCTTATCTGCAAACTATAGTAAATCTTTTAAAAATGTCTTGCTTTTCAATATCTACTAACATGTTTCAGTAAATACTGATCTATTGTAAGAATCTATGTGAAACTCATATGCCAGCTCTAATTCATTGTATCTCTGAATCACTGTGTTGAGAAGTATTTACCTCAAAAACAGAGTTTTTAAGAAAGGGTACCAGGCAACAGAATGGGAAGTGTAGTGGGTGTGTCAAGCCTTGACATCTCTTCCTAGATAATCTAGTCTATCAAAATGTTCAAATATTTGAACAATATTTCATAAGGCTTATATATGGATTACCAAAAGAATATCAGGGAACTGTGTTCTCTCTTATGTGCACAAGGAGTTAATAGGATGTAATATAAGATGTCTAGATGAATTATAACCATAATTTCATGGCACAATAATCTTCCATGTAGTAGAACTTGCTTATTTTTAATTATTTACCATAGGAAATAATTAAGTCAGCTTACAAAAAAATATATATATATATATAATCCTGTGGAATTTCTTGATGGATTTAAATTTTGCTCATTCTAAATTGTGTGTGATAATATCAAGTTTTCCTAGTTGATAGTAGAGGTTCATTCTTTCAAGAAAATGTAATCTTGTATGTGTTAGTGCCTTGATTAAATAAGAAGAGTCTTCACTTTTCTGATAAGCATTCTAGTAAAAGCTAATTTACATAGAGATGCCTTGAGCTGCTGCTTCTACTCTTGCCTCCCTTCTGCACACGTTGCCAAGTTTGTTGTGTAGATGCCTGTTTGCATGTACAGCCAATTCAATAAATGTGCCTTTTAACATTTTATTTTTCAATGGAAATTTATCGTTGCTAAAAGTAAACTTTATTTAAAGTGGCTTAGAATTGGTATTTTTGTGCTGTTAATATTTTTGTAAGTCCATGTTGAAAACATCAAATAAAGTCTAATATTTCAGTGGTAAAGACATGTCTGAAAATTATTCCTATTTATTGAATTTTTAAGGTTTATAATTTTTCAAAGACCACTTTTCTTTCTGAAAAGAACTTGCATTTTGTTATTATAAAGTCAATGGTTATTAACATACAGTTCATTTTTAACATTTAAAGGAATCTACATAAATGAATCATTTTTAGTGAATGCCTGTTTTTATTTAAGTCTTTATTGTTCAAAGTGTTATATATGTCCCCTTTTTCCCCCATTGACCCCTTTTAGCCCACCCCTACCCTTTTAAATAAAGTTACACATATTGCATGTTTTAAAGACCAACTCTCATATGAACTGGCATTTCTTTTCTAAGTTATTCATAATTGTAGAACCATTATTGAGAAGAGCCACTAATATAGATCAAGTTTTCAAATTATATTTTAAAGACTTCTAAATTAATTGTTGAAGTAAAATTATTAAAAATTTACAATTAGCTTACTTGTGTTATATTTGGAAAATATGGTTCCTAATGACATTTTTTAAAAGTAGATAAAAAACAATAGTTTGAAAAGAGAGTATTTTAAAACTACATTTTAAAAGGTAGAACAAATTAAATATACTCAGGATATCTTTGGCTTCAAGTAACAGAAATTCCCAACTTACACTAGAAAAGGACATTTTACCTAACAAAATATTCAGACTTTTATCTTAAGGCATAATATGTCAGAACTTCAATACCATTTCTCTTGGAGTCTCTTGACTCTTCCCCCTCCATATCTTAGCTTCATCCTTAGACAGATGGCAAGATGGTTACAGGAAGTTGTCCTCATACTAACACACAGCAACATTCAGGCATACCTTTCCTGGAAACCATTTAAAAACCTTCCCCCTCAGTTTTCATTGTTCATTTTTGGTATACAGGTTCAACAAGCTCTGTCACTAAAGTTGAGAGAGGAGTCAACTTTCCAACTTCTATGCAGAATGGGCTTCTGATAGGAAGAAATGAGTAGAAATGGATGTAAAAGTATGCATCCATTAAATTATGGATTTTTTTATTTTTTATTGTATAATTTTTTAGTATTTAATATTTACTTTAGCTTTTACTTACAAATAGGTTTTAAAATAAATTTCCTCTCTATAAATAATTTTCAACCCCTGAGTCAACCTGGTGATTTTCCTCTATCTCAAGTTGTACAAATTGTAGGCAATAAGTTATACAATATCTATACTAACAAAAGGGCAATATGCTAATTGGACTGGACATCTTCCGGACGTCCTTCTGGACAAAGCCACGGTGGCGAGGCAGAGGGTTAGGGGCAATCAGACCCGCAGTGGAGGGCAGTGAGGGGAGATCAGGCTCACAGGGGAGGGCAGTTAGGGGCGATCGGGCTGGCAGGCAGAGGTGGTTAGGGGCAATCAGGCAGGCAGGCAGGCAGGTGAACAGTTAGGAGCCAGCAGTCCCGGATTGCGAGAGAGATGTCTGACTGCCGGTTTAGGCCCGATCCCTGCAGCAGGTGGACCTCCCCTGAGGAGTCCCGGATTGGAGAGGGTGCAGGCTGTGCTGAGGGCCCCCCCACCTGTGCACAATTTTCATGCACCAGGCCTTTAGTATCTAATCTAATAAAAGAGAAACATGGTAATTAGCGAACGACCGCTACCCTTCCCATTGGCTAATTAGCGAGATATGCAAATTAATCACCAGCCAAGATGGCGGTTAACTGCCAACAAAGATGGCGGTTAATTTGCATATGTAGGCACAATGCAGGGAGGCAAAAGGGAAAGCACGGAAGAAGCCCCCTGGCACTGACAGTGATCGGAAACCCAGG
>NW_005369942.1:4280917-4281166 GCF_000412655.1 Myotis brandtii
CCACCATCGGGGAACAGCTGCAGCTGGGGGAGTCCCCTGCCCGGGCCTAAGGCCTCGGCCAGAGGCATTAGGCCTGGACAGGAGCGGTGCCAGCAATCATGGGGAGCAGGGGCAGAGTCGCTGATGGTGGGAGCTTGGGGTCCCCTGCCCAGGCCTCATGCCTTGGCCACAGGTGTTAAGCCTGGGAAGGGGTGGAGCAGGAGGTCCCTTGGAGAGCTGTGGGTCCCCTGCCCAGGCCTAATGCCTTGG
>NW_005369942.1:4281574-4323808 GCF_000412655.1 Myotis brandtii
TGCAAATTGACCCTAACAGCAGAACGACTGGGAATGACTGGTCACTATGACACACACTGACCACCAGGGGGCAGATGCTCAATGCAGGAGCTGCCCCCTGGTAGTCAGTGCACTCCCACAGGGGGAGCTCTGCTCAGCCACAAGCCAGGCTGACGGCATCACAGCGGCGATGGTGGGAGCCTCTCCTGCCTCCTCAGCAGCTCTGTGGATGTTCAACTGCAGCTTCGGCCCGCTGGCAAGTGGACATCCCCCAAGGGATGTATCACTGCCAGCTTAGGCACAATCCCCCGGGGAGCAGGCCTAAGCCAGGCAGGTGGACTCCCCCGAGGGGCCCCAGACTGCGAGAGGGCACAGGCTGGGCTGAGGGACCCCCGAGTGCACACATTTTGTGCACCGGGCCTCTAGTTTTATATAAAATTCACTTCATTTTTGTTTGGTAATGGGACTTGTGTTTTTATATAATTACACACTATTAGTTCTAAATTAGGCATCTCCAGAAAATTATACCTGAAAAGGTCAGATTCAATTTCATTACCCAAATGGAATTCCACCAAAAATTATGAACAGATTACAAATGGTCAAGAAAGATTCAAATAAATCCACATATAGTAAAAAGTTAAATGCCTACAAAATGGCCCAATATATTTAAAAAAATAACCATAAAGATAAATTAATGGGTGTTCATTTTTTTTACCAAAGGATTTGTTATTACATCCTTTAATACATTTAAATTATAAGAATTAACAAAACTGGTTTTACCCAAAACCTTTCAATATGTATTTTCTGTACTACATAAATATGTTATAATTCTCACATATTTTAACCATGTAACGTATATTTTTTCAAAAATCCAGATATAGGAAAGTATGAGTAAAACACACTAGGATTTGAATTTGTTAAGATCAGATTATTTGCACCGAAACCGGTTTGGCTCAGTGGATAGAGCGTCGACCTGCGGACTGAAAGGTCCCAGGTTCGATTCCGGTCAAGGGCATGTACCTGGGTTGTGGGCACATCCCCAGTAGGAGATGTGCAGGAGGCAGCTGATCGATGTTTCTCTCTCATCGATGTTTCTAACTCTCTATCTCTCTCCCTTCCTCTCTGTAAAAAATCAATAAAATATAAAAAAAAAAAAGATCAGATTATTTGCAAGTTTGCTAAGAGGAAATATTTATAGTTGTGGGTTGGTTTTGTCTCATGCTCATGTCTTACCTTAGAGTTCACAGAATACTCAACTTCATTGAAGTTCCCCTGAATGAAACAATTGAATACATCAAGCAAGGGAAGAAAAATGATCCTCTTAGTGGCATTCTTTTCCATAGTAGAGAAAATACTTAGCTTCTCAGAGATATTGGAAGTCTGTACAATGATATTGCATCAGATTTTGTTAACCGTTTATATTTACATCACCTTAAATATTACATATACCCCCAGTTTGAAGTTTTGCCAAATACTGAGCCCATTTGAGTTCTAAAGGCAATGCCACTGAAATGGTGGGTGATATATATATATATATATATTCTAATAAAAGATATGCAAATTAACCGTCAGTCCATCACTCTGCAACAAAGATGGTGCCACCCAGAGCAGCCAGGGCAGAACACTGGAGTCATCACCCCGGCAACATGAGCCCAGCAGGAAAGTGTGCCCGCAGGCAGCACCCAGCAGGGCCCGCTTGGCCATCGCTGCGGCGACCCACGAGCAGGCAAGCACGGCCGCAGACAGCACCCAGCAAGGCCTGATTGGCCGTCGCCGTGGAGTGGAGCAGGCAGGCCCCACAGAGAGCAGAGAAACACCGGGAGCGGGCCCAAGCCATCAGTAGGACATCCCCTGAGGGCTCCCGGATTGAAGAGGGTGCAGGTTGGGCTGAGGGCCCCCCCCATGCATGAATTTCATGCACCAGGCCTCTAGTATACACACACACACTAGAGGCCCGGTGCACAAAATTCATTCACAGGAGGTAGGATCCCTAGGCCTGGCCAGTGATTAGGGTTGATCAGGTTCCCTGCTTCCTTGCCTCATCCTTCCCTCGCTGCCCACACACCACCACCACATGGTTCCCTGCATCCTGGCCTCCCCGCCTCCTCCTTCCCTCGCTCCCTCAACACCCCACCACCACTGCTGGTCACCCACCATGTTTCACACAGCCCCCTGGTGGTCAGCATATGTCATAGTGAGCGATCAAACTGCTGGTCTCCCGGTTGAACTCCCAAAGGGACAAGTTGCATATTAGCCTTTTATTATATAGGATTAGTCAGCTCAGACAGCCATAACAAAATATCATAAATTTGTGTGGCTTAAACAACAGAAATGTATTTTTTTCACAGTTCTGGAGGCTGGAATTTGGGGTCAGGGTACCAGCATAGCATTGTCCCATATACCATAAAGTGATGGATCGATTGCTAGTCAGGGCACATGCCCAGGTTGCAGATTCAATACCCAGTCCAGTGAATGTGGGAAACAATGGAACAATGTTTCTCTCTCGCTCCCTTCTTCTATCTGAGATCAATTAAAATGAATGATACATAAATAAATAATATTCTCTAAGTATGGTTTTAACAGGAAAGACATTAGTGATCCATGAAGTGAAAAACTCATTATAACACATATATGTAGCATGACCCCATTAAAAAAATATATATATTTATTGATTTCAGAGGAAGGGAGAGGGAGAGATAGATAGAAACATCAGTGATGAAAAAGAATCATTGATCAGCTGCCTCTCGCACTCCCTACTGAGGATCAAGCCTGAAACCTGACCGGGAATCAAATCATGACCTCCTGGTTCATAGATCAATACTCAACCACTGAGGCCCACCAGCCGGGCTCCATTTTTATTAATACCAGGCACATGAGGTACATTGGCAAGATCTCACTCCTAAACGAAAGTCTGAAATTGCCCAAATCCCTTTGCAGCTAGGTTTCTGGATATGAATTCATTTCTGCTGATTCGATGCGCTTGCACAATATTTTGAAGGCAGAAGTGGGGCAGAGGCATCTTCTCGCAGTTTGGGCTGTTTGCTGCTGGTGATCATGTTTGCAGAGATGTGGAGGTTTTCTGCAACGGGATCCAGGCTGTGCACAGGCAGTTGTGGCAGAGGCAGTGCCCAGTGACCTGTTTTGTGGGAGGTGGAAGGCACTTGCAGGGGCAGCAGTTTCCGGATCCCCAGGTCACAACTGTGCCAGCGTGTCCTAGAATTCAGTTGTGGCTGAGGGTGCAGCTCCTCCTGCTGGCCAGGGAGTCTTTCCTGGAGGCCCAGCCTAATACCCACTCCTCCAGCTCTCCGATGATTTCCCAAGCACCAATTCCCTGTGCTAAATTCTTTCCTGCCTAAAATATCAAAGATCTAAAAACATTTTGGATTCTCTACTTTCAATGAAAACAATGCTGCACAGGGTCAGGTATGAAAAGTGGGTGAGGTGTTGCAGAAGGCTCCCTTCTTTGAGTCTGAGCTTCCTCTTCTGTAGAACGGAGACCAAAGATTATTATCTGTTCATAGTTACTGAAGACCATGGCAGCTGTGTTTCCCAAAGATGACCACAACATATCCCATCCCTCCTGTGGCTTTGCCACTTTCTACCACGTCTCTCTCTTGAAGTGGGGCTGACCTCTGATGCGCTGGTAGACAGTACACTGGTCGTCTGCAGAATTCCAAGGCCAAGGCCGAAAAGGCGTGGGTCTGCAGCCCCGCCCACTCTGCCAGGGTTTCCAGCTCCCACCCTGCTAACCCTGCATGAGTTCTGGACTCCATTGAGTCGGTGGGCATGGCCAATGAGGGCGTATGAATTCCGGCCCTGCCCAAGCCACTCGGTTCTCCAGCTCGTGCAAGGTCTCACCCTCCCCCCGGCTCGCTTCCCCACTGGTCAGTTGTACTACCCGAACGCCTTGCTGTGCACCATAGCCCACCAGCTAGTGCTGCTAGGCCCAGCGGTCAGGGTAAGTGCCCAGGTCAGGCCTGTGCCTCCGGATTCCTGGGCGCCTCCGCCCCCTGTGCCCCGCCACCCCTATACCTGCCGCTGCTCCGACCAGTGCCAGACACCTGGCTGCTGTGCGTGGCCTGCGAGTACTGCGGCAGCTACCAGGTAAGCCTCCCCACCCCATCCCTGACTCTGGCACCCTGATCCCAGGTCCACTTCTGCCACAGGAGAGCTTTGCCCATGCAGCTGCCTGAGACCAAGCACCTCCAAGGTCCCCAGACCCCAAATTTCTGCCAGCCAAGGTGGTTGGCCCCACCCCCTATCGGGGTGGGGGTGCCGATCCGGGCCCTGATCAAGCTAGTTGGCTGACACAGTGCATGTTATAGTCACCAGTTGTTCTGTTTGTTTCACCATTCCAGTCTCTGGGCATGTGTATGTGTGTGTATATATATGTGTGTATGTGTATATATATATATATATACACACACATACACACATACACACACACACACAAACACACACATACTAGAGGCCCAGTGTACGGATATGTACACCAGTGGGGTTCCTTGGCCTGACTTGTGCGGATCCGGCCAAAACCGGCTATCCAACATCTCCTGAGGGGTCCCGGATTGTGAAGGCACAGGCCAGGCCTACGGACCCCTACCAGTACACAATCAGGGTCCAGGAGGGACCATGGGAGGGCTCCAGGGCGTGTCTGGCTCATTTCACCCAGTCCCAATAGGGCCGGTCGGGGCCAGCTGGCCAGGGAGGGACCGAGGGAGGGCTCCAGTTTGTGTCTGGCCATTGTGCCCAATCAGCTGGACTCCAGGAGCAAACTAACCTACCGGTCAGAGCATCTGCCCCCTGGTGGTCAATGCACATCATAGCTACTGGTCGAATGGTCACTTAGGTTTTTTATATATATAGATATACCAGAGGCCCAGTGCAGGAAATTCGTGCACTTGTGGGGGTCTCTTAGTCTGGCCTGTGCCCTCTCACAGTCCAGGAGCCTTCAGGGGATGTCTGACTGCCAGGGAGGCTGGAGAGGCTCCCGCCACTGCCGCTGCACTCGCCAGCGGTGAGCCCCCCTAGTGGTCAATGCACATCATAGTGACTGATCATTCCTCCATTCTGTCGATTTGCATATTAGCCGTTTATTATATAGGATTTGCATAGAGTGAATATTGGTCATGATTCATCGTGTTGTGTGTTTTTGTGTGTGTTTTTTTATTTTTAAATTATTTTAAATGTATTTTATTGATTTTTTACAGAAAGGAAGGGAGAGGGATAGAGAGTTAGAAACATCAATGAGAGAGAAACACTGATCAGCCGCCTCCTGCACATCCCACACTGGGGGTGTGCCCGCAACCAAGGTACATGCCCTTGACTGGAATTGAACCTGGGACCTTACAGTCCGCAAGCTGACGCTCTATCCATTGAGCAAAACCAGTCAGGGCTGTGTGTGTGTTTTTAAATTGGTATTTCCAATGAGATTTGCTTATCTCAGGAAACCATATCTGACAGTCTGTAGTGAATCACAATTTTGATTACATCCCATTTTATCTTTGTAAATATGCCAGTGGCGTACCAGTGCACCACGGTTTTGACATATTGCCAATCCTAGTTCCTTGAAGTTAAAGTCAGCCTTTATAAAAGTAATTCCAGTAAATCTTTGTTAATCAAAAAGTTCCTTATTTTGAATGCAAGCCAGATAATAGAAATATAATTACATTATTTTACTGAATTACCAAGGGAGGTAATTCAGTAAATGATAATTTAGTAGTATTTACCACTCTATTCACTAATAATGATAATTTAGTAGTATTCACCACTCTATTCACTAATATTTAATAAGTAGTACTTATGCAAGTGTCATTTATATTGTATAGATTATAATCAGTAATAAGTGATTGTTGCTGAGGTTATATGGTAATCATATTTTTTGTTTACCAAAAATAATTTTGGAAAATGCAAATTTGATTATGTCATTAGTTTAAAAACCTATCATGGCCTTCCTTTGCTCTTAAAGTCAGGTAGTTAGATGTAAATCTTTACCATGATCTAGGGGACTTTGAATTTTTTGGTTCTTGTCTATCTTTTCATTTTTTTCTTATGCTACTATTTCCCTTGCTCAACATGCAGTAAATAAACTATTCTTATTTTAGCTCCTTTTCATCAGATATGCTGTGTGTTACAAGGAGTAAAAAAATATTCCCATTGGTTTATGAAAAAATAAAAGGGGATTTATTAATTGATCAAAGTAGGAGGTCTTCTTTTCATAATGGAAGGGTTTTGTTTTTGTTTTTGTTTTCTCCTCACATGTGTCAAGAAAGGTTCCCTATCGGATGTTACTCTACAGAGGCAGCAGTGCTTTTGTTTGTTAGTTAGTTAGTTTGTTTTAGTTTGAGATTTTGTGTGCTTTTTTTATTAGATCACATGGCATAGTGTTGTAAAAATGCAAGTGTTTTGCAAAGGTCAGGGAGGCTCACCTTCAAATATTTAGAATGCAATTTTTTAATATTTCATTATTATTTTAAGTAACGACTCTTCTTCCTACTTATGCTTTTTCATGTCTTAGAATGTAGTACGGACATATTACTTTTTGGAGATCTTATCTTATTCTAACAGAACATGCTGAGCACTGTGCTGCCATTGTAAGAGAAAATGTGAAGCTATTCCTAAGTCATTTCTCTGTGGGGTAGAGAAAGAACATTCATAGCAAATCATCGCATTTTACCAAATCTATCATTAGGCATCGGGTTGGGAATGCACACATAGCCACAGCATAGGCCTAAGAAAGTATGGGCAAAAATGTTTGAGGGAAATCTACATATTGATGAGGGGTATTTATTTACTTAGTTTTTTTATTTAAATTTATTTTATTAAATATAATATACACATAGAAAAACATAAACATATTTAAGCATATAACTTGCAATACAAAAATAAGTCTTTTTATAAGAAACAAAATTAGATACGTCTCTCTTGATCAAAGCCAGGCAGATCAAATGAGCAAACAGTTTTGTAGATATTGAAGTACTAAAGATTTTTCTTCAATAATTTATACCTTATATATTAAAACCTTAACCCAGATAAAGATACTACATTTTTTAAGTTAACAGATAATGTTCATGAAAATTGACCATTTTCATGTTACAAAGATAATCTTAATACATTCAAAACATAAAACTAAAAAAAGGGCATTTTCTGAACTCTTTTGAATACAACTAGAAATTTATAACAAAATTTAAAAACATAAGAGAAACAAAAAGTTCTACTTAGAAATAAAACACAGTGATAATTCTTGGATAAAACTGGAAATATCCATTGAACTGCAACATAGCTCATAATTTTAACAGGACATACCAGATCTGAGATACAACTAAAGTAATTATCAGAGGAAATTTGATTGCATTAAACATAGATCCATATTAATTACAAAAATAGTATAACATAATTAAATATCAAATCTTAAAAGTTAATGAAAATCAACAATAAATTAAACTAAAATAAGACAAAGAATAACTTGAAGGAATTGCCACCTCAATTAAAGTGCCACTAAAGCTGTTGAAGAGAATTCCTACCCTTATGGAGCTTTCTGATGATTTAGATATAAATGATCAATTTAAGGAGGCAAGTTATTTCTTCCCCCTCCCCTCCAAAGCTGCAGCATTAAGGTAAAAATTACTAACACAATATGGCCACTATTTGACTATACAGATACAAATATTTAATATTGAAATATTTAAGATTGCCAATTGACATAGTACTTATGAATAACCACAAAATAAATGAGCCATTCTTACATAATTTTATATTGATAATTTACAGTATATTTACAGGCATACCTCAAAGATTTTGTGGGTTCAGTTCCAGACAACTGCAGTAAAATGAGTCATAATCATTTTGCTAGTGGAGCTCTTGCCTCCAATTTGTAAAAAATGCAATATTGGTGAGGTGCAATAAAGTGAAGTGTAATAAAATGAGTGTGCCTGTACAGTCTATTTCAAGAGAGTGTTTTTCTTTCCAGAACCTATTGAAATATTATTATTTTCCTGTGCATACACATTTGTAAGAACATTTTGATGGATATGATGGTTTCTGTTTGATCAATATTAATTTAAAGCTCCTGGATATCCTTGGAGAGCTAATCAAGAAGGTAGAAAATTTTCCACATTAATGTTGTCAAGTGACAGTAGATTTAAGAGGTAATGAACATTATTTACTTAAAAAGAAAATGTTTTCCCTTATGCAATTACTGTTAGAAGAATCATTAGCCACAACAAAAGCTCTATGAGTCAGTTAAACATATGTCTCATTCTATAATTTATACTTCTTAACAGTCTGTGATCCCTTGGGTCAAGATTACTTTAGAAATACAAAGAGAACCCTAAAACTGAATAATTTCATTTATAAAATGAACATGTAAATTATCTGCTAAATTACTTGTACTTAATTAGTAATTTTGCATAATGACACACATTCTCTTTGGGTCTCTTCAAACTCTGACAGATAACACTTTACAAATGTTACTTAAGTTCCAATTACACACAAACCTTGTAGAAATGCACTATTAGTCTAAATATGCAAACATGAGCAATCCTGGTATTCTTTAGGCAAAACTTTATTTTATTTTTTTTTAATTAATAAATCTTTTATTGTTCAGATTATTACAGATGTTCCTCTTTTTTCCACCATATTCACCCTGCTTGGCCCCGGAGGATGGCTGGTTAGTCAAAGACGGGTAAGATTCCTCTGGGAGGAACAACCTAAGACAGGCACAGTCGCAAAGGGGCCAGCAGACGAGAACTTGGGGGTCTACAGAGGTGGGACACAGATCCTCACCCCCCCAACCATGCAGGGGCTTGAACACTTGCCCCTTCTGAGGGAGGTCTCCTGCCCCCATGGCTGCTTCTTGCTTCCCATGCCCAGCCCAGATCGGGACCCAGGTAACAAAAAGAGACTTGGCCCAGCTGAGATCGGTACCCAGAAAACAGAGACTTGGCTGACAACAGCTACCCTATATCTACATCCAGCCTAACACCAGGAATGCTCAGGGCCTTCTCAAGGATGCAAAAATAATCCTTTCCATTAATATTTACAGTGTAAACTAAGATTGTTTTTAAAGTATTAAATTTGACAGTAAAATAGCAGTCAGGTTTTCAGATTAAAATTGGCTCAAGAAGTATTAACCAAAATTTTCATTTCATGGTAAATTTGCTTAACATGCAATGATCCTAAAGCAGTCATATTTTTGTGCAAAAAAATTAAAAAAATTTAGAGTTACCTAGACTGCATTGTAACTTTTCCAAAAAATCCTCCTAATAATTAAATCAAAAAAAGGGGGGATAGTGGAAAAATACCATGTAAGGAAAAATATCCTGTAACTAAATTACATCTAGAAAAATTTTTTCATTTATGCTAACAGCAAGACACCCAGGAAAACACACATGGTGTCAAAATAAGCCAAAGGAAAATCATTTGGGCAAATATAAAAAAGACCCCAAGTAAAATTCCCTTTATTAACCTTCGGTCGAGAATATGTTTGTATATTTTCAGAAAACAACTCCAAGACCATGTGGATTCCTGCAACAGAGAGGAATTATCAGGAATGCTCCAGCCATGAAGACAAGAGGAAAAACAATCCAGAGATGAAGGACGCTGACGTCACTTTGCCATGCTAGCAGTCAGCAGCTGTGCGTCGCTGCAGGTTGCCCAGGATCAAACCAGAGAGGGTCGGACCTGCATTGCCACCATTTGTCCACCATCCAGAACTGAAATATCATTGCTGACACCTACACATAAGGAACTGTCGGACATTGAAACTTGGACTCAGAACTCTTGGACATTGAAATTGGGACTTAAAACACTTTTTGTTCTGGAAATGGGCAAAACCTTAATTCAACATTTCTGCTAAAGGGTTCCTTGGCTCATTCTGAATGTGGCGTTTCTTACATGAGACACTAAAAATGACAATTTTTTCAAGTTTGTAAGTGGATAACACATTGTACAATTATTAGAATCAGTTCCCTTCACTTTTAGTTTAGAAATTCAAATTACAAAAATATATACCTTCTGGTTTAAAAGCTGTCTTTTGTTGTTGTTGTTGTTAGTTAACATTAAAATAACTGTAAAACACAACTACTACTAATCACACCAGGGCAGTGTTCCACCTGACTTGTTTTAATCTTGTCATAGTTACTTTGCTTCTTAAGCTATGATGGGAACCAGAGTTTGCCACCCCAAAATATGCCTTTTGAGATACTAAATTTAAGCTAGTTATTTTTAAGAAACAAAAGACTCAGAAAGAACCTTTGACCCTTTACCTGTCTAAAGGGATTTAGGTACAAAATTCTGCTTTGGAAGGGAACCTTAGTATGTTCACCTTAGCACATTTACCTTGATATACATGAATTAAGTGTGGCAGACAGGGATGATCAAAGCGAGTCTGTTTGTTAGATCCCCCTCAGTGTCCTCTTGTTTCTGGGTGGCCAAGCAAAAATTTGTATACCACATGCTTGCTCTTTCTCATTTACCTGTGAATTGCTTATTTTCCCTCTTGTTCTCCTTTGTTCTGAATGGCATCTAAGCCTCAACTGCCCAATGAGTCCTGGGGTCTCATATTCTTCTGAAGTCCCTGTATACACATAGATAATAAATTCAATAAATTTCATTTTCTCCTATTAATCTGCATCATGTTAATTTGACTATTAGTCCAGCCAGAAGAAATTAGAATGTGGAAGGAAAACTATTTTTTTACCCCCATACAGTAAAATATGTAAAATCAACAAAACCAAAAGTTGGTTCTTTGAAATTATATATGATTAATACAGCCTTGATAAGACTTATCAAGAAAGAAAACACAGACTGAAAATATCAGGAATAAGAAAGGGGGACATCACTTAGGTCTTACAGTAAATAATAAGCAAGTGATAGATATTAGACCACTTGGCTGATATTCTGAAGTCATCTTGCCAGTTCTCATGCTAACAACAAGGTGACCGTGCAGAAGATTGTATTCCTTCCCGTTGGTGCAATAAACTTCAGGGAAGCCACGTGCATTGGAAAGGAGATTTTTCACAGTCTGAAAATTGTCAGCAAGAAGAAATATATGAAAGATGCCACCAATGTGGGAGATGAAGGCAGATTTGCTCTTGGAGAATAAAGAAGCCCTGGAGCTGCTGAAAAAATGTGATGGGAATAGCCAGCTACATGGAGAACATTGCCCCTGGCATGTATGTGGCTGCCTATGACTTCTTCAGTTGGGGTAAGTCTGACCTAAACTTCAGGTCACCCAGTGACTCCAGCAGATACATCACCTGACAAGCTAGCCGATCTGAATACACCCTTCATCAGGGACTACCCAGTGGTGTTTATTGAAGATTCTTTTGACCAAGATAACTGGGAAACTCAGCAGAAATGCACTGCCAGTACAGGAATCCAGGTGGTGGTGGTAGGTGGGGGGTGATGTCACAGTGACAAATACAAAATATATTTTCAAGGCCATGGGAGAGAAATTGTTGAACTTCTTCCCACTCAATGTGACCCACACTGTCCCCATGACCAAATCTTCCAGTTGTATAAGCTGGCCTTGTCCAGTGGGTGGGGCATCATGGTGTCTCATTCATCATTCTGGGGAGACTGCTGCTCTTCCCTGGTCAGATCCACACTGGTGCACCTTGACAATCTGAGCATTGGCCAATGAAACCAGCTCCTCAGAATTGAAGAGGAACTGGACAGAAAGGCTAAGTTTGTCGACAGGTACTTTAGAAATCCCATAGTCAAGTAAGCTATGGTCAGGTGAACCCTGAGTCACCTCTGCTTCTGATGTTCACCAGGACAGTTCAAGGGCCAGTTGATATTAGAAGGGACTTCTGGTAGTTAACTCCTCTCACTCATCCCTGTGATGTTCTCTCACTGCTTTTAGAAAGCTGCCACAGAAGCCAGCTTTGACCATCCAGAGCTCTGGTGGACACCCTACTTCTGTAATCCTTGGATTGACCCACATCATTTTTTGTCTCACTTGGCTTGTCAACAAGTGTCTGCAGCTAAGTGTATCCACATTGTAACCTCCCATGCATCCTCAGGCAATAACTTCAGTGGTTTTGTGTGCAAAATAAAAAGGCCTCAGTGACCAGGAAAAAATGTAATTATCAGAAAGAATATTTAATAGATGTTAATAGCAGAAGACACTTTCTACATTTGTTTATTTTATTCTTATTATAATATGTTCTTATTGGTAAACAACAACAAAAATTCAAGTGAAACAATTTTTAAAAAGTACTGGGCAAAGTCTAACCATGTTTTGGGAAATAATCATTTCTATACACAACTGTGAGATCTTAGATTTTTATTATTTTTCATTGTGAGTCATAATACACATTAAAGTGTATAGAACACCACTGTACAGCTTCGTGATTTTCACACAGATGCCTTTGTAATCACAAACAGGTCAAGAATAGAACTTTGTCAGCATTTTAGAGTCCCTTCCATGTCCCTTCTAATCCAGCCCCCTCTTTCTTTCCCCAAAGTAAACACTATCCTGAATTTCAACATAATACAGTAGTTTGGGCTGTTTTTTACTTATCTAAATGGAATCAAATGGTATGTGTTTATTTGGGTCTCACTTCAGTTACTTAACATGATGTTTGTGTATCCATCCCCATTTTCATGGCTATATATGTCTCATTTATTAATATACTAAAATTTATCACTTTAGCTGCTTATGGACATTTGGGTTATTTTTGAGTTTAGACTATTACGAAGAATGATACAAAACATCAAAAAAACATTCTTGAATGCAAATCTTCATTCATGTGCAGGCATTGCTGTTGTGTTAAGATTTAATTAATTAATTAAGCCCTATTGCTATCTCTAACAGAAATCCCAGGTGTCCACAAATTCTAGGGGTCAGAAGGTTCTAAACATTTGGTTGGAACTTGGGAGATCTATGGGCCAGGAGTCAAGGTGAACAGAAAAAAACCATGACCATCAATAGGACTGTAGCTAGCCCAGCTTTGAAGCATCACCATCCCTGAAATTAGATTAATTAAATTAATTGATCAAAATTATCTAGAAAATATCAATACAAGCATAATTAACTACACAACTCAAGCAAAATTAATCCTACAGATAGGCCTGCATAAGTGAACAATGATATAGTACATGTTTATTAATTGTAGTATGCTAAAATACCAAATTATAAAACAAAAAATGGAAAACAGCAATAATATTCTGTCCTTTGGCACCAGAATGCTTACACTTTGTCCAAATGAAAAGAATAGCCACACTAACAGGCTTGATAATATGCCTGGGCCCAACAATTTGGACTCCCTCTCACTGAGCCTGTAGTAGATATTGCTCATGCTGAATGCTCAGGCAAATTAGTAGTAGAGACTGAAATTAAGTTATTGGTATGGCTCTAGCTTTTGAGTTCAGCTAGCCACTGTGTGATAGATGGATCACATTGAGTTCTTTCCACCCTTGAATGTTAAATAATTCATCCATACTGGATTTCTACATTCTGGGTGACAAAGATGACCTTAAAGATCCCCTCAGCTACACTAAACTTTAGACAAGTTTCTTCCTGACTACAGGTTTCTGATCTGCCTTTTCTTTGAGCATTTACCTCAGAAAATTTTCAATTGTAAATTCTTTTTCCGTCCCTTTGAAATGTATGTAAATCTTCTCAGAACCTATGGCCAGTTTTATAACTCAGGGAATGTCTTTCTCAAGGACCTAAAAGCCATCTCTTTGAAATGTAGACATCAAAGGAAATAACACCCTATTTCCCACTCTTTCTCAGAAGGGTGGGAACTTAACTTCAATGGGCAAGAATTAACAAATCACCTAATTACTTAGAAAAAAAATTTGCAAACTCAGAAATAACTCAGTGTGCTAGACACATACCAATAATCAACCTCACTTCCACAGTCCTCTAATATTTTTCCACTAGCTCACTCCAGTGCTTAAAATCTCTCCCACCTTTTGTTCAAGTGGAGTAGAATTCAATTTGCTTCCCTATTGCAGTAATCTTAAATAAGGTATTTCTTGCCTTTTAACTTTGGTGCAATTTTTCCTTTGACTTGGGTGTGGCTCTGGTTTTCCTTCTCTGTCTGCAGTGTCTGGACTACCAAGTCTACTCAAGGGCTAAAAATTGGCTGATTTATTATAATGGGGCCATGATCAGTGCCTTAGAAAAGTAACCCACAATGTGGCAAAGTTGGTGCAGCATTGTTAGGTAGGAAGTTAGACATGAGAGGCTGGGTGGAGCCTGCCCTGGGGTCCTGAACAGGGGTTGGACCAACATTGCCTTCAGACCTCCTCTCTGTGGGCAGCCCAGCAGCCAGCAGACTGCCAGGGGCAGTGGGCAGGTTCAGAACCAGCCCATTCTTGGCACAAGCTCAGAAGAAAGTGACATGACCTCAATGTGACCTTACTAGGTCCTGGACTAATTATAATAACATTTGGATTGCAGTTTTGACCTCCACCCCCCTAGTAGGTTTTTCTGTATGAATTATGGGTATCGGCATTTACAGAAGAAATATAGTTATGTACCCCTTTTCTGTCAGTCAGCCCTGAATGCAAATGAAAATCTCCACCCAGAAAATCCTTCATTTAAACCATATAACCCAGGAGTTCTGGGCCATTGTCTCTCTTGCCTGGCCCACCCCTAGCTTGGAGTGTATCTTCAATAAATCCTACTTTGCTTTACTTCCATTTTCATTGACCTTAAAATCTTTTCTGTGTCTATGAGAAGAACCGATGTTCCAGCTGGTAACCCCAATCGGTAACAACATGATTACAATGTTCATGGAATCGTTTGACCCTAATACCTGTAATATCCTCAGTAGATAGAATATCTTTTTCTTAGTACCTTCTCACCATTGTTCCCAGTGACACATCTGAGTAATTTTTGCCTCAGTGTGCAACTTTTGGCCTTCTGAACTAGAAGTCCTGGTTCTGAGGGGAGGGACATATTTACTCAAAACCATATTAAGGAGCCCCCTAAACTTAACATTATTGACTCAACTTAGGTATTTTGAGCCCCCAACCCCTCATTCCAGTAAAACAATAATAAAATAAAAAAAAGAGTTACTATACTGGCAAAAATAAATGACCATGATTATCATGAGGAGGTAGGATTATTGCTGTGCACTGGGGGCAGGGAAAAGTATGTTTGGAACTAAAGAGATTCCTTAGGGTACTTCCTAGTGCTGCCAGTGGCAATAGGGCTCTTTCACAGAGACGTAAGGAAAGCATTTTGGGGACCCATGCATGGGAGGATGAGAGGTAGGTGCTAAGATGTGTTGGAGTAGAAACAAAGGACTGTCCCCAGGTGCCCAGCTCTGTCTCATCCAAAACCAGGTGGCCCAGCTCAAGTCCAGCCTTGACTTTAACCAAGCCCAGAAGAAGGGCCAGGGCTCAGAGATGTCTTGCCATTACCTAGAATCAACAGGGCATCTGAAGCTGCCATCATTCAGCTTAGTCCAGGCCAAGCTCAGTCTCTGTCCACATCCAGCTAGCCTAGTGAACAAACACACACAGGTGCTACTGAGACAGGCCTATGTTAAGCTTCAATTATGTTACCTCAGTCTTGGGAAGGGGTAAGCTTTCTTTCAAACTAACCATTCTCTTTCCTGGATTTTCATGGGTTTCTTGTGTTCCATCTTCCCTCTATCCAAACCCTTTCCTAGATCTTCCAGGGTTTTATGCCTTCATCTAATCTGATCATTTTCCCAGGCTAGATACCTCCCCTTTATGGTCACCATCATGGATCCTACTGCACATGCCTCATAGTAGAAAGACCTTCCCCTAAACCATGTTGGCTCCTACTGCACATACCTAATAGTAGAAAGACCTTCCCCTAAACCAGCGGTTCTTAACCTGTGGGTTGCGACTCCTTCAGGGGTCGAACGACCCTTTCACAGGGGTCGCCTAAGACCATCGGAAAACACATATATAATTACATATTGTTTTTGTGATTAATCACTATGCTTTAATTATGTTCAATTTGTAACAATGAAAATACATCCTGCATATCAGATATTTACATTACGATTCATAACAGTAGCAAAATTACAGTTATGAAGTAGCAACAAAAATAATTTTATGGTTGGGGGTCACCACAACATGAGGAACTGTATTAAAGGGTCGCGGCATTAGGAAGGTTGAGAACCACTGAAACCTAACCCGAATGTGATGGTATTTGAAGAAGGGGTCTTTGGGAAGTAATTAGATTTAGATGAGATCCTGAGGGTGGGTCATCATGATGTGATCGGTGCCCTTATAAGAGGAGCTCGCTCTTCTCCAGTCCACAAAGAGGAGGTCGTGTGAACACACAGTGTGAAGGCAGCTGTCTGCAAGCCAGGAGGGGAGCCCTCACCAAGAATTGAATCTGCAGGCACCCTGATCTGGAACCTTCAGCTTCCAGAACTATAAGAACAAAATGTCTGTTGCTTAAGCCCCCTAGTCCATGGTATTTTGTTATAGCAGCCAGAGCTGACTGAGACAGGGTAGAGTAGCAATGTCAGGCTTGCAGGTGATCCACTTCCCAGGCTGGCCCCTTGGAGCAGATATGGGAGCAGCAGACAACAGGAAATCTCTCTGATGGACCATTTGGAAGTGGGCTACTTCTGTGGTAAATGCCACCTAACTAAAGTAGCAGAGTTTGGGGGGAAAGGAGACATATGTAAAACTTTAGACAATAAAAAAAATTTAAGTCTGATTAAGTGTAACTTCCAGACTCAATAGGTCCCAGCTAGTCTAGCTCCCTCCTCTTTTGCTAACATCTAGCCGCCTATGCTAACATTAGTGCTTTTTTTAAGACAAAATCTTTTTTTTTTTATCTTCACCTGAGGATATTTTTTCACTGATTTTAGGGAGAGTGGAAGAGAGAGGGAGAGACAGAGAGAAACATTGATGCCAGACAAACACATCCAATTGGTTGCCGCCTACACACACCCTGACCAGTGCCAGGGCTGGGGAGAAGCCTGTAACTGAGGTACCTGCCTTTGATCGGAATCGAACCCAGGACCCTTCGTTCTGCAGGCCAACACTCTTATCTACTGAGCCAAACCAGCTAGGGCAAGACAAAATCTTAAGTACCAATTGCAGGAAACACAATCTGAATAAGACATTGAAACCAAAGGATTAGAACCCTCCGGCATGAAGGTATGATTTATCACACTAAGCAAAGTTGGCTGAAGTGCTGATTCAAGTAGAGAAAAATCTGGTATGAACAGAAGGGAAAGTCTGATTAAGTGTAACTTCCAGACTCAATAGGTCCCAGCTAGTCTAGCTCCCTCCTCTTTTGCTAACATCTAGCCGCCTATGCTAACATTAGTGCTTTTTTTAAAATATATATATATCCCCCCAAAAATGTATACACTTTCACAGCAGGTAGCTCAATTAATGTTTCTTTCTTTTCAGATTTAACCCATTGGAATTAATAGTTATTCAAACTGTGTATATATTTCTTCAGGACACACTGTGTGTGTGTGTGTGTGTGTGTGTGTGTGTGTGTGTGTGTAAACTGTGACCAGCCTTTAAGAAGCAGTAACATTAAGGAACATTCATACCACTCTGGGAGTTGACGAAAAAATATGCAGCTCTCTCACTTCTCAAGTGAGAGAATTTTGAGGTGTGATTTTTCACCATTTTCTTGTGCTTCTCCAGTAGATTAAATTCTAGTTGCCCACTGTGATAGCTGATTGTAATATAATCTTTACGACTGCATTTTCTTCCCTATTGTTTTCTCACATCTCCACCAGTGACATTTATACTCCAGAATAGTTATTTGCACTCAGTTTTATCTCAGGAAGCCCCCCCACTACACACACACACAAACAGACACACACACACACAGACACACACACACACACATAGACACACACACACATTATGATCTCTGACCACTGGGTGCCATAGAGTGGGATTCTTTCTAAATCCCCATGTTATATACAATGGTGGTCATCTGTATAAATTTTTAAGATCATGAAGATCATGATAGAATGTTCAAATTTCTAGATCAAATTGAATTACCTTGTCTCTTAGTTTATGATTATGTATACAATAAATGTATTTTTACATAAGTCCACACAAATATTACCAATATAATATAACAAACTTTTGTGATAAGATAAGGTTATCTTGATTACTTACATTACCTTAATTTTCCAGATAAATTTGTCAGATTTCATTTCTGAAAAATAAATATTAATGAAATAGTTAAATCCTGGGTAAATTGTGTAGATTCAGAAGTATGTTTTAGGATGAAGTTAAAAGAAATTTAATTTAAACACCTGGTATATTTGGTGATGGACATTGCCTTTACTTTAAATATAAACTAGGAATCATTCTTAAATAAGAATATTTACTACTTATTTCATATTATTTTTAAAATTAAACTGAAAAAGTATGTTCAAATATTTAGATTGGCTCAGCATGTGATTAAAAATATGGAGTTATGACTTGTTGCTTTCTGTCTGACACAATCTGGGATTTGTAATTCAAATGAACAAAATAAATAGCATAATTGTTTATGTGAGAAACACTGATGAGTGGAATAAAACTGTATTATCTTGTAATGACAATGTTTTTGTGCTCATTATCAAGGTGAAATGAAAGTATAGCATACTTCACTACTTTGATTAAGTTCCTGAGTTTCATTTATTTTTTATAATGCATTTCTTATATAGAAGAAATATGCTCATTTGTTCTTTTAACTTTATTGTATTTTAATTGAAATTATATATAATTTTACATGAGTAATATTATGGTCATTAGACATGAGAATGTCTTAACCTATATTAAAATGCATTTACCCTGATTATATTATCTATGCAGTTAATCTGCTTTAATCATTCAGGAATCTCAAAAGAATTCATCAGCTATTTTTTATTTAGTAATTTGTATTTTCTGAATATAACCTTTGGGGTTTTATAGTTGTTGTTAAGTTAAGAAATGATACAAGAAGCCAAGATAAACCCAAAATAAAAACTATCAGAATTTCGACTGACATAACCGAATAAAATGTGTCTATCTCTATGTGTACATTTTACTAAGTTTATTATCCAAATAAAAAGAATTTCCCAGTATAAAATAAATCTGCAACTATATTATGTCTTAGAAAGTTTTAGATATTGACTAACCCATGATTGGATATGTAAAAATCCCATAATTACTGCCATATTCAACACATTGTAAAATGGTTATTTTAGAACCACCTTTCTAATAATTTCTTCACTCAAGTTTAAATTTTCAAAACTAAATGTTTGCAAATGTCTAATAGCAGGAATATGCATGTTTGATATAATCGACATATGAATACTTATTATAGGACTAAAGAATTATACTGTTTGTGAAATGCTATTCTAGAAAAACATGTTCATCCCTGCATAGAAAAAGACTTTTTAAAAAGTACTAACAATCTGTTTTGCTTAATCTATATATATAAAAACCTAAGTGACCAGATGACCGGCTGGTAGCTATGACACACACTGACCACCAGAGGGCAGACGCTCAACACAGGAGCTGCCTCCTGGTGGTCAGTGCACTCCCACAGCAGGAGCGCCACTCAGCTGACATACGGACTCACGGCTGGTGAGCGCAGCTGAGGGAGCACCAGCCTCTCCTGTGGACACTCCTCCTGCATGCCCCAGGGGCAGCCCTGGCAGGTGCAGTGGGGGTTGGGATGAGTGGGAACAGCATGGCACCGGGCTCCTCCCCAGCCACCTGCTGCTTCCTGCACTACTTCGTGCTGTGCAGGATCTACATGGACAGCAGGCTGGAGCCTGATGAGCTAGTGGGTAAGGCCGGGCTGCGGTAGCATGGAGGTCCACTGATCCCTGCAGGCCAGGCTGAGGGACCCACCAGTGCATGAATCAATGCACTGGGCCTCTAGTTTTAGTATAATGTCTATCAAGTCTCGGGAATAAAATGGATAATTCTGTGTTAAACCTTATGTATTTTTCTTCCTCAGGACCTTCAGAGACCTCTTTGTATATTAGCATAACATTTTTATCACCTCTTAGGTCTCCATTTATGCTTCAACAGCCTCATTTACATTTGGCTTACTCACTCAGCAATACTGCCGAGCTTCTAAGGCGGAAACAAGCTATATATGGACAGGAAAATTAAGCAATAGCTCTACATTTACATTTTTTAAATGTCTATTTTCATTCCTATCAACTTCCTTTGGGACTTAGTTATTTTTCTTTTTTCATTGTTTATGTTAGCCTGCATTTCTCCTGTTATTTTTATTCCTTTTTATTTTTTAAATAGAAATAATGTCTGCAATTTGTTTTATCCCGGTTCCTTTCTTTTAAAGTCCTTTGTTCCATCTAAACAATACTTATTTATAGATAGCCTATCTTTGGAATTATTTTGCCAACATTGCAGAATGGCTTTGTGTCAGATAGGCTCATCAAGACACCAGAGTATAATATAACTGAGTACTAATTATACTTGGGAAAGATCATGCAATTTGTTTACCTGGATCCGCAAACACTTGAGGATGCCATGAAAAGTTAGAGCATTGATGTTCAAATCTTTTCAAATAACTTCAGACGGCCTCCTGGCAGTGAGTTTATGTTTTGTCCTTCACAGAAGTTTTAATTAGATGGATTAAAGGTGGTTCTTAAATCATAAACAAGAAAGAAATAAAATAATACAGCAAAAATTTTATAAAAATAAATACAGAATTACTCAGAAGGGGGAAATAAAAGAAAATATGCAGTGTAAATTAAAAATAATTTTAATGTAATTGAATTGAGATATGCAAATATAGTTTGAAAACTATCTGATGAAAGTGCATGGAAAAGCACATCCTGAATCACTGCAGGGTTTTTAGTATAATAGAGCACAGTCAATGAGAAAAATAACTATAACTGTTAATCCAGAGTTTATAGTGGGTCTAAGGAAGTATTTCTTTCATGTAAACAAGGCTAAACTGCTTTTCTAAGCTGGTGGGCAATGGCTTAGAGAAGGCTCTGTAAGCTATTTCTTTTTTTCTGCGTTCCTGCCTCAGTTAGATGACAATTTAATCATTAATACAATGATTTATAAAATCAACAGATAAATATTAAAAGTAAATTTGCATCTTTAAAGTAGTTTGTATATCCAGTTGGATAGATGGTGATAAATACACAGAGAATATTTAATAGACGTTTCTACCTCTGGGAAATTCAAAAGGGCTGCAATTTCATGTGCTAGAAAATAGGGAAGTATAGGGATAATGATAAGGAAGTTACTATTTTGCCTACTACAATTGTTCAATCTAACCCAATTCTCTTCACTTTTTTCTTTTTTTACAAAGTTGTTGCTAACCCACGTGAAATGAATTCTGATCAAATATAAATACTTGCAGGGGAATTTTACAATGATTTTGAATACCACAAAGACAATGAAAATGTAACATTTTAAAAAAATATGTTGGATCCTATACAACATGGAATCCAAAACTTGTACTACTTCGGACTTTGACTGAGAGATTAAGGGTTAAACCATGATATCTAATCTAATAAAAGAGAAACATGCAAATTGACCACACCTCCGCTATGCCCCAAGCCACACCCACCAGCCAATCAGAGCGACACTATGCAAATTAACCCAACAAGATGGCAGCCAGCAGCCACAGAACTGGAGCAAGCAGGAGGCTTGGTTGCCCCGGTGATAAAGGAAGCCAAGCTTCCTGCCTGCCCTGGCCTGCTGTGGCCTCTGCCCAAGGCAACAAAGTTTCAATTATAGGAGATAAATAAATCCCAGATACCTGCTTCCAGCCAGCCTCTACTGGGAGCTTGGGTGGCTGGGGGCCGTGGCCAGTCTGCAAACAGCCATCAGCCCCTCACCCAGACTGGCCAGGCACCCCAGCAGGACCCTCCACCCTGATCCGGGACACCCTTCAGGGCAAACCAGCCAGCCCCCACCCATGCACCAGGCCTCTATCCTATATAATAAAAGGGTAATATGCAAATTGACCCTAACAGCAGAACAACTGGGAATGACTGGTCACTATGACACACACTGATCACCAGGGGCCAGACGCTCAATGCAGGAGCTGCCCCCGGTGGTCAGTGCACTCCCACAGGGGGACCTCTGCTCAGCCACAAACCAGGCTGACGGCTGCCAGTACAGCGATGGTGGTGGGAGCTTCTCCCGCCTCCTCAGCAGCGCTAAGGATGTCTGACTGCAGCTTAGGCCTTCTCCGCGCTGGCAAGTGGACATCCCCCGAGGGCTCCCAGGCTGCCAGAGGGATGTCTGACTGCCAGCTTATGCCCAATCCCCCGGGGAATGGGCCTAAGCCTGCAGGTGGTCATCCCCCGAGAGGTCCCAGACTGTGAGAGGGTACTGGCTGGGCTGAGGGACCCCCCGCCCGCCGCGAGTGCACAAATTTTTGTGCACCGGGCCTCTAGTTTTCAAATAAAATTAGTTGCTCTCGGAAGACATACTTTACATATTTTGTTCTTAATATTTCAGTTGTCATGAGCAAAATAAGCAGATACAATATAAAAATATTAAAACTGGAGACATTAAATATCCAGGCCTTTATACTTGTATAGGAATAGAAAACATGAATCACTATTAAAAAGAAATTTCAGCCATGTCTGTAAAATTCCAGAAAAGCAATTAAAGAGACTTTTGAAAAAAGAGAAGTTTTATATATGTAATTATAATGATCTAATATTAAAAACACCTATAATTCCCCTTGTATTTACTTGATTGATACATCTTTGTAGTTTACTTATGAATTCTGATTGATTCAAGAGTGACTTGTAGTGCTGGCTTATTTTCTTATAATTTATATTATTTGTATTATTTTGTTTTATCTCACTTGAAATAATAGAGGATAAAGCAACAATAAAATTATGACTGTGGATGCACATTTTTTGAAACAAAACATAATCAATACATTCTTTTTATTTTCTGATAGGATGATAAATTCATTATGAAAATATAGACATAAAAATGCATTAAGAGCAGTTCTTTCAAAAGCAGCTTTCCCTATGATATCTTGGTAAAAATAAAATCTTGCTGTATGTGCCTCCTGACTTTAATTATTACCAAGCACCACTGACAATATTTTGTATTAGAACATAAATCAGGGAATAACTACATTTCATCATTAGAAATTTATTGATATTGAGAAGCCCTAATCAATTGAGAATGAACATAAAATGAAGGGAAAGAAAATTATTCCTTTTGCTACAACTACATATTTTCATTTAAAATCAAATTAATGGGACATTTAAGTACCATATCCTAGGGAACACTTCCTCTGACCCATTTCTCCCACTTCGACGAGTATCAAATTACTTTTATGTACCAGTAAAATAGGGCCATTTTAATTATAGTTTTTTAAAGTATGGTTGAAATATTTTAGAACTTTTTTTTAACCTAACAAGTTAAATTTAATATAAATTCTTTTTCACTATGGTAGGGAATTGAGAATCCATGCTTTAGAGTTGTATGTGTTTTTCAGTAGCCCAATGGAGTTTGATTTTATTATACATTTTAATTTTTTTTTTCTTTTGAAATTTTAAAGCTCCAAGTCAGCCAGAGTTGGATCCCATATAGCATAACCTCTTGCCCTGGCCAGTGTGGTACGATGGTTGGAGTGTCGGCCTACACACCTGGCCAAGGACTCCTGCCTAGGTTGCACATTCGATGTTTCTCTCTCTCCCCTTCCTTTACTCCCTTCCACTCTCTCTAAAAATCAATGGAAGAAAAATATCCTCAGGTGAGGATTTTTTTTAAGGGTATAACCTGCCTTCTTGTCTTTTGAAGAGCTCTGATTTACTTTGAAGGCAGGTAGATATTATGATAAACTTATAAATCAACTTTTTTGTCATATAAACTAACTTTGCTGTAGATACTGAATTTTCTATCATTAAATACTAACTGACCATTATTAGATAACTGTGGAAGGAAAATAAGTGTTTATAAAAAAATCAGTTTTACTGAAAAGTCAGTGTATGGCAAACAATATGGTAGCCATTTTACACTTGCAATCTCATTTGATCCTAAAAAAGAAAAAAACCCTTGTAGTCACATTGTATTCCAACTTCATAGATGTGCCTGCAGAAGCTCATAAAGCATATTAGAAAGTAATGCAGCTACTACATGGTGGAGCGAGTATCACAGCTGAGCTCTGAAAGGCCCCAAAGCACATATTATCTCCATGACTCACTCCCACATTCTATGGCATAAACAAGCCTCCATCCACCCACTAGACAGTTATCACTCATAGATGTACAGGAATTTTGCTGCACACTAGAGTTTAGCAGAAGCACACAAGGAAAGTACAAAACACAAAGACAAAACGTTCTTCTCAGAATAAGCTGCATTCATTTAAAAAGGTTTTGCTACTTCCAAATTCAGAGCTTTGAAAGTATAAGTAATTGTTCTTTACATTTAGAACAGTGCCAGTCACTTGACCTTGAGGTGATATTTACTGTATCCCAGATATACTGAGTCCCATAATGGGTGGTTTATGATAACAGGATTTCCAAGCAGCTGCTTTATGGTGGGTGGAAGAAATCAAATAAATGTATAGTGATTCATGACATGAAGCAATGAAGCATTGCTGTTGAATGCTAGAAATTGACAGCAATCAATCAGTTTGACATGCAGCAATTAAAAACAAGGTAGCTGCAATTGAGCAAATGTGTCAACCAGCTTGTAAGTGAAAGGGCAGACAGAGGCACAGATAATAACAAGATCTAAAAACCGTGGCTCCTTCATTCATCGAAGGGCCAACTTCATAACTATACTCAGTAATGAGCTTTCCAGGTAATGTCTTTTTTTATTGTTCAAGTATCATCTAAGTAAAAAAGTATGGATATAGTAGAGTCATACATAAATAGATAGCAAAACTATGCTTTACAAGTATGTTTTGTGGACTTAACCTTTATTATTTTAAAAACAATACTAAACACAAGGGTGTTATGGTGTGAAGAGGCTCAAACAATTTTCTATAGCATTTACGCAGCATGAAAATTGGATCTCTCAAGAACGCAGGATGCTTCTTATAAGACAAAGTGCATTTTCAATCAGAGTAATATGACAGTTGTGAGCTGTGTATGGTGATGCATTTAAACATAAAGCTAATAACTTGTTTTTACACTGTCCATTTTATCCTTTAGTTTATAGAAAAGCCAAAAAGGAGGTAAGGATAATTTTAGTATCACAAGTAATTATATATTATGTTAGTATCACAAGTAATTATATATTATATTTTCTGAATTTTAAATAACTTTTAGAGACTGATATCCAAGGTGAAATTAAAATATTCATAATAGTTTTTTAGTGGCATTTCTCTTTAACCATTAGTAAATCAGGATGGTGTGAAGCACACTATATTGGCTTTCAGCCTCACTGACTTGACTGTTTTTACTACTGTATCGCATAATGATGAGGGGCAGAGTTAATGTTCATCACTTGTCAATTAGTTGCTTCATAAAAGAGCAGATACATGTAGGAACTTTTAATCAAGCAGAATAATATCAAACCCAGATCCATGTTGCTGGTATATAATTTAGAGCATAAACACACTAACAATATTTATGTGCTTTCATCTATTTGCAAAGATAATTATACACTGATTCAATATGCAGATGTTTGGAGTAGTTTGCTTGTATTGAACATTGTTTGAGACAATAGAATGCACTTGCAAGCTGACTGAATGGTATCGGCTATCAATGGTTATCTGTGGCTATCAATCATTAGAAATAAATAAGTTTTTAGAAAGAATTAGGTTAAGATGTGACCCAGATTTTATGAATTTATCTAGAGTTTTCTCTGCTTTGTTCTATAATAATTGTTTCCATCATAAATATTAAAAGAAAAAAATGTATGTAGCAAAACAAATAAGCATAGATTTGAAATTAAGATGCATGTATTTTATTTTTAAGAAGAGAGTAAGAATGAAGGATTAACTTCATCCTTCATGGAAGCAGGAAATGAGCCAATGGAAAACCACATTGTACCATTAGGGCCAAGTATCCCTTTGAATAACATAATTTTCCTGAAAAAGGGACATAATTGAAACCACTCAAAATATAGATGGTCCAAGACAGGCAGCCTCAAAAGAATAAGTACCCCTAAGTCATGAGCAGATGATACAAACTGTTCCCTATGGCTTTTTTTTTTTTTAAGAATAATGGGTTGAAATAGAGCTGGTAACCAAAGTTATTCCCAGTAATAAAACTACCAAAATTTAAGAGGCTAAACCAAGAGGAAAAGTTAAAAATAAAAAGTCTTATGCTTCCCCTTCCCCCACCCATTTATCTTAATGATCAATAATAATTTTCCAGGATGAGAAAATTATTATTTCCTACTTGGCACTCCTACCATAAGAGAAAAATATGTTATTAATCAAGTAAAAGGCAGTGACATTAAATTTTATAAAAAAAAATAACTGGTGAATTTAGAGCTGCATGATTCAAGCAATTGTTAAATTTTTACAAATTGTCTAATCAATATTTAGACTCTGATTAAAAACATGTGAGCCTTATTGACTATTATCTTTCTCTTCCTAAATTCACTGTACAAATGCTTGACTTTCACTTTTATTTTTCCCATGTTTACATATTTTTATAAATACCAGACCTTAGGGTGATGTAATGGTTGAGAGCCCTTCCTTTAAACCACATAAAGGCAATGTCAAAAGGTCATCAGAGATGATAAATACAGGCACATTCTGAAATATTGAACTCTGTACTGCTAACCAGCTCTGAAAGACACATTAGAAAATATCTCATAAATGCAAATGGCATTCCAGAACAAAAGACTGTCACTTCTTTCTTTGAAATATAGCTGTCTAACTTATCTGTCTCTCCTCACCCTCACAACTGCCTTCATAAAAGGAGAATATACACAATGTGGATTAAAAGGCACATTTCATATTTCTGCAGAAGAAAAAGTGAATTTATAAAAATGAATATAGTGAGGTAAATGAGTAAAACTATATCCCTATATGCAACAGGAAACTCTCAGATATATTAAGTGATCTAAATAGTCCCAAGTCCTCCAGTTATTTTTAGTTCTTATCCAATAGCAAAAACAGGCAATTTATTTTGAAAACAACATGACCTTTTTAAGCAGAACACAAAAGCCAGATTTACTGATTTTTCAAAAAAAAATTCTCTTTTGGCTAGTCATCTGTTGAGGTGAAATTATGAGAAAAAAGAAGTCATCAGCATGAGATAATGAAAGGGGATGAAGCATATATTTTTCCAGGGAAGAGATGGTCTATGCATCATAATCCATGTGAGCAGTGGGGATTATTTTTTAAAATATCAATTATTTGGCAAGATGCTTAATTTTGTGTCAACTTGACTGGGCCAAAGGGTGTCCACATATTCGGTCAAACATTCTATAGGGGGTGGTTTAGACAAATGTAAGCTTTGAATAGGTACTCTAAGTGAAGTAGATTGCTCTGCCTAATGTGGGTGGGCTTCATCCAATCAGTTAAGGGCCTATATAGAACCAATGAGTGGCCCTACTGTGAGTAATAGGGAACTCCTACTAATTAACTGCCCTGAGTAGGAAGATTGTGGGTGTTTTTTTTTTTTCCTGTTTCAAACTGTAACATCAACTCTGGGTCTCAGGACAACCAGCTTTTGGACCTGAACTACACTACTGGTTCTCCTGAGTTTCCAGCTTGTCAACTACTGACCTTGGGCCTTTTCAACCTCCATAATTGCATGAGCAAATTCCTTATAAGATATACAACCTATTGGTTCTGTTTCTTTGGAGAACCCCAACTTAGCAATTGTCAAAACTGGCAAATCCATCTGGTGCCATTAAGATTTCTATATAAGAATGGCCCAAATATGTAACTTACATAATTGTCTAACCACTACACTGCACATCTATAACTAATTTAAAATAGTATTTAATATTAACTGTAATAGAAAAAAAAAGAATGATCTAACTAAACATTTACTGGTCATCCTATATAATAAAAGCATAATATGCAAATAGAATGAACGGCAGAACATCCGGTCAGCAGGGGGTGGGGCTGGCGAGCAGGCGGTGCCAGGCCAGCCAAGGCAGTTTCCAGTGGGGACCCCCTGATTGCCCCCCGGTCACCCGATGGCGATGGGGGGTGGTGGGGGAGTGGGGCCTGCTACTCGCCTGTCCTCTGATCGGGCCACCGGTTGCCTCCTGCAGAGGGAGACCAGATTGCAGCTTAGGCCACTCCCCGCAGGGAGCAGTCAGTTGGATATCCCCTGAGGGCTCCCAGACTGCGAGACTCCCAAGTTGAGGGACCCCCCAACCGAGTGCACAAATTTTCATGCACTGAGCCTCTACTGTATTATATGTTAAGAACATCTTTGATGTACTGTTTAAAGTAAATAATAATAGTATTACATGCTCTCTATTGTCAAGAAATTACAATATAATGGAAGATACAGGACATGTACACAGCTAACAATAATGTATGCCAAGCAATCATTAGTATAATTAAGAAATACATAATCTGCTAATATTGCTTAGGAAAAGTGATATAGTCTCTTTAATATGTATATTCAAACATACTTCTTACTGCATTAGTAAGAATTCCTTCAGCAGGAAGTTTTGATTCAGTTATGAAAAACTTACCAATGAAGAGACAGTAATATTTTTAAAATGGCATGTTAGCACAAAGCCTTTGCGATAGTTCTTCCCTTCACATAATTATTTGTAGCTGGTTCAACTTCTCTCATCCCAACACTGTGGAGCCTTGGGTGTGTGGCATTGTCTAGTGTAGGCAAATCCATTTGCAATCTAAGACAGATTTTATTGGCACAGCTCACTGAGCTCCTTGCATTGAGTTGGAGTCAGGCTAACCATAAAAGACCACAGAACCCTTAGTCCCTCAAAAACTACTTACATAAATGAATGAGATTCATTAAGCCTATTTCCTTCCTAAAGACAGAATATAAAACTTCACAGTTTGTATGACAAATTATATTGTACTAAAGCATATATAACACTCAGAGAAACGAGCATAGCCCATTTATTCTTAAATAAATAAACTTGAACTTTATGTCTACTTAGCTGCGGTTTCCACATCCTCTGACCATCCACTCAGGCCATGCTTAGCCCTCAAACTATAGCTCAGAGGGGCAAACAAACTGTCCTCAGATATAGTGGGAAGAATGACAAGAATTCACACACAGTCATCAAAGCAAATTTCAGTGTTGGACAGAACTAGACCAGAATAAGTAAGCCTACATACATAATAGCAGGTAATGAAGGAAATATCTATGCCAATAAATGAAAAAAAAAAGTTAAAACAGATAAGATATTAGAAATGTAGTATCCCCAAGTCTAAGAAGTCAGTTCAAATTTTTTTCTCTCAATTGCTTCTTGCTATGTAAATCAGTATATTAGGAATATAATTTAGTAAAATAAGAGCTCAAACACTAAATGATTAAACATCAGAATGAGATGAAAAGGGAATTTCAGACTTAAGAATATTCAAAATCAACACACACTGATTTGGACTTTAAGTTTGAAAGAACGAGAAAGAGAAGATATACCACCAATAATCAAATTGCTGTCCTAGTGGAAAGGCTTGAAATCCTAATTATTGCAAAAACAAAATTAAAAACAAAACACTTAAACAATGGGATATCATAATGTATTTCTAGAGTGCAGCAATACAGAATGAAAAACAAAATGCATTTTCTTAAAATGACGAAACAACTGAATATCATAAAAGGACCTATGTTCTAAAGAATTCAATAAAAATGAGACATTTATCAATATAGCAATTATATATCAGATGAAAAAAAGAAAAAAGGCAAGCAGGAAAAGCAAATTATTACAGACGTGAAAATAATCAGACTCGTCTCAGTTCTCTTTTCTTTGTTTAAAGGTAAACAAGTGTAGTGAATGTCAAAGGTAATGTAGGAAGACCTACAAAATCTGAGGGTGAGAATGCCTTGAAAAAATGTATCACCAGCATGTAGGCCATTCAGGAAGAGCAGACAGACTTCTTAAATATTAACCAACTCAATAAATATAGCAAAACTGTTGAGTTCTTCTTGGGGGTGAAATGGGAAATTGCCTACTTGACCACTACATTTAATAAATAAAAAATGAATTTAAATATCGAACTTGGTAAAGGAGTGGCTGTGTCTAAGAACTGGTGGTAAAGTTTGAATCAATAGAAGTTCTCTGCCTTGATACTCACATAATGTTCCTAATCTGAGTCGTGTTTATAAATGGCACAGTCTGGGTTCAGGTATCTCTTCATGCTTTTTCTGATAATGTTTGAATGTTTTATAATAATATACCATTTGTACAGAACAAGTAATTTTGCTTAAAAAGAGAAAAACTAGTAGCTACTACACCACGGAATTAGTACAGATTGAATTGGATGGTGGGAAAATGGATATTGTTCTTTGCTTTCCAGTATTTTTATTTTTAAGAATATCTAGAACGTTTTTGAAAAATTAGAAAACTTAGTAAAGGATATGTTAAGTTGAGGTATCTTTAAGATAACTTAGGGGAGACACTTAGGCATCTTGGAATAAGAACTGAAGGTCAAGTTTTGAGATACAGATTTGATAAGGATTTGACTGGAATGATAAATGAAATGTACAGAGTGGATATTGTTTTAGAAAATTGCCAGCAGAGTATCTGAGGACAGAGACCTGAGGACATGACTGCATTTAAGAAGCAAATGGTAGAATAAAATCAGAAAATACCAGAAACTTTGCCCACTTACCCCTTTAAATTGGTGAGTAGGCTGAAAATCACTAGCAAAAAAGTGATAAAAAGTGATAGGACATTGGTGTGTTTTCTGACCTTGGTGTATTTCCCACTTATAGGAAATGTATTTAAATTTTTTTTCTATTGAAATGTATTTCTACTTAGCTAATTCACTGTTTCTTGCCAGTGCTTAGCCTAATCTATTAAGGTCCTACATGTCTACTTCTATTGCTGCAAATGTTTTATTCAGTAACTGTACTAATTTTCTAGATCCCATTTCTTTCTGGATGCCATTCAAGCCACATCTCCTTTTCTTGTTCCCCCTACCTGGGATTCAAGGATCTGTCTTTGAATTTAATACCACCCTGTCATACTGGGTCCTCTGCACAGTTATCCAAATACTTCTTAAATCAGTTCCCAGTAGGGAATTGAAGCAGAAGGAAGAAACACTTTTTCAGTTTCTTTTCCCAAAGGAAAATGCAATTGCTATTTTTGTTGACTAGATTATTACATATATATTTAGTTCTTTTTCTACAGCGCATTTAAACTTTAGTCAACATCCTTCTGTTTTAGTTATCTACACATTATGACATGCCACAATTTCATTTATAGTTTTAAAAAAGGAAACTTAGTACCTTTAAATATTACTTTAGTTTATTCAGGTAAAAAAAATGCCTTATTAGATCTAAAATTATATATCATGTATGTTATCCTAGTTTTGAAATAATCCGTTATTCAAGTTCTTATGTAACAGAAAAAAATGTTTGTAATTGCCCTCTATGTTAGGATCAATTTGTATTAATGTTTTGAAAATCAGACTAATGTACTTAAAATAGTTTTTATAAAATATATAACACTTGGCTACATGCTTTACGTGTTAAGAATGAGATTTAAATTCACAGTTCTACCTAGGTAGTTAGCATTAAAATCAGACAATTACAAAAAAGAAAAAATAAATATATCTTATTTTAATATAGGAAAAACTAAATTACAACTAGAGCCCTATATTTAAATTTCCAATAGCATTTATATTGTTAAAATTGTTTATCAATGACATATGCATAATGGCTCAAATAGGCAACATCGTTTTTTTCTTTCAGTGTAGCATTTACATTAAAATTTGAGAATAGCATCTTTTTTATATTAAGACCATACTGTTTTTTAAAATCTATTTGACAACCTTAATAAAATTACATTTGACAGCTAATAATTACACTGAGAGCTCTGAATTAACAATGGCTTTGTCCCAATCAAAAGAAATTCTAATAGTCTTAAGGGAAAAAAAAGTATTGCAAATTGGAATTTTCATATGAAACTAAACAGGTAGAATCGGTACTGCTGGAATTCAGTAAAGCATCTGAATGCATCAGGTAACAAAGTATCACTCCATTCCTATTTAATTGGCATAGAAAACAGCAAGAACCTTGAAGAGGACAGCATTTCTTGGTGTTAGACACAGGTCCTTACTCTGGTAGTAAAGAATCAAGGCATATTTCAAAGGAGTGTGATAGGTGAGAATGCAATGGTAAGACTAGGCCTACACTTCATTTCATGGTTTGGTCTTATGTTTTCCTGGTTGTTGGATCAGTGTGGCTCAGTGTAGCTCAGTGTAAGTAGCCCCCCAAGGGGTTGGGGAGAACCCTAAAGAGACTGCTGAAGTCACAGGAGCACTGTGCATGGTCTCGTTCCATGGTCTGCCATTGTGGTGGTTCCAGATTTGAGAAGCATCTTCCATTAAAAGTCAATGATGTCACTCATTTGTGGAATCTAATGAACAAAATAAACTGATGAACGAAGTAGATCCAGACATAGATACATGGACCAAACTGTTGAATCTCAGAGGGAAGGTAGGAGTGGGTGAGTGGGTGGGTGGGGAGAGATGGACCAAAGAATTTATATGCATATATCCATAATCCATGGACACAGACAATAGTGTGGTGAAGGTCTGGAGTAGGGGGGGAGAGCAGGTACAGGGTGGAGGGGGTTAATGGGGAAAAAGGGGGATATCTGTAGTATTTTCAACAATAAAGATAAAAATTTTAAAAAGTCTATGTGGTTTCAAGGTTCTGAATTGGAGTGTCTCTACCAGCTGAGACAAAGAAACAGACTCCTCTACACACAACCTGAAATTGGGACTTGGCCAGTGAAGTCCAATCATCACAGACAATGAATAAATTTTGAAGTTCAAGTTGAATTCTCAAATGAGGCCTACAGGGAAAATCTGAATTAACCCCAAATATACCAACTTGGCTATAGAAGGCAATTTTTAGTATTGCTCTAATTAACCTAACTTATCCATGAGAAAATGTTTTGTTCATGGCAGGTAGATGGCGAGAATATCGGGACTGTCATATTCTTCCTCTCTCTCTCTCTCTCTCTCTCTCTCTCTCTCTCTCTCTCTCTCTCCTCTCCTCTCCCCTCTGTGTGTTCATGTGTGTCTAAAAAAACCCAACATGATTGCATCAAGTTATTTGTAGCTGATAATCAGGCTGATATATATCCAATATTTTCAGTATCCAGGGCTCAATATTTAGCGATCTACTGAAATTGAAATGACCCTGATCATAGTGACTTGAAAGTTATTTACTGTTTCCTGAGGTACTGGCCCTGAAGTATGTGTTTAATCCAATGCACACTTGAAAGCAGTAATAGCTCTGTGTGTGTGTGTGTGTGTGTGTGTGTGTGTGTGTGTAAATTAACATTTTAATTAAACAGTTTTTAGAGTATCAAAGGAATGACTTAATCAGTTTAGCTGTTACTTTTAAACACCTTTCTTGCTTTTGGGGAGAGCAATATCCAATACTTATTTATTTTATTAATGTACATTTTAAAGGCACATTTTGGATATGTAGAATTTAACCATAGTTTTAGATATGTAGTCAGTGATTTAAAATTAAGCATCTATGTTTGAATTTTAATAGAACAGTTTGGTTGCTGATATATCAACATAATATTTCTTCATATATTAATGGCCTTCGAAGTTGTTTAATTTTTAACCATAAACTATAGTGTCCATGTATAGGAACTTCTTATACCAGGCTACCAGTTTAGAGCAAAATGCACATCCAAAGATTTTGAATATAAGCTTTTACAAAATATAGAATTCACGCTACATATTTAAGAGGATTATATTGTTAGTTTTTGAAGGAAAATATATAGGAGCACCAGAGGCAAGCAGCCACACAAAACTAGAGTGAGTATCAGGTTCAAATATAAAACTCTAGGTTTTTCCATCAAGATATTCTTAATTTAGTATTTTCTATTTGTGCTAGAAATACATGCAAACTGACTGTATCTTTGACTATTTTATGATTGTACAATATTTCTTGCAAACCCCCTGTTTCTGTGCTCAGCAATATACCTTAGGGTTAATACTGGTCATGTTCTTTAATCTTTACACTACCAATTCTGATATGCACAAAAGACAAATGAATACATGGTCAGATGGCCTGTGTGATTTTCAATAATTTATTATATTATAGCAGAGGTGATGCAGTATGAGTTATTTGGGATGATTTTAGTAATTTATATCCCTGAACCAAAAATAAAAAAGCATAATAAGAGCAAGCAAGCATATGGGTACTTTCTGAGTATTTAATAATATCTCATATATTGATTTGGGTAATGCTTACTGGGTGTGTTTGCAAGGTAAAAAATCTATTGATCTGTAAATGTAAGGTTGGTGCATTTTCCTTCTTTATACTTCAACATAAAAAGCATACATAAAGCCCTAGCCTGTTTGGCTCAGTAGATAGAGCGTCGCCTGCAGACTGAAGGGTCCCAGGTTCGATTCCAGTCAAGGGCATGTACGTTGGTTGCGGGCACATCCCCAGTAAGAGGTGTGCAGGAGGCAACTGATCGATGTTTCTCTCTCATCGATGTTTCTAATTCTCTATCCCTCTCTCTTCCTCTCTGTAAAAAAATCAATAAAATACATTTAAAAAAACATACATAAAAATAAAATAGTGTAATATTTTTAGTAAGTAACTTATCCTATATATCTTAGTTAATTCTTCTATAAGAAGTAAACATTACTCTCTTCCTTCTTATAATCTTCCTCCCCACACTCTAAAGGCCATTGTTCTTTTGCTGGTAGTGAAATCACCAGAAATAATTATATGAGACCAATGTATAAAATATATGCAAGCAGCCCTAGCTGGTTTGACTCAGTGGATAGAGCATTGACCTGCAGACTGAAGGGTCCCAGGTTAGATTTCAGTGCCTGGGTTGCAGGCTCAATCCCCAGTAGGGGACGTGCAGGAGGCAGTCTATCAGTGGTTCTCTCTCATTGATGTTTCTATCTCTCCCTCTCCCTTCCTCTCTAAAATAAATTTTAAAAAAATTTAAATGTGCAAGCAAAAAGCATTTCAATTTCTACTAAAAATCATTTAAAATTATAAATATGGGAAAAAATATTGCAATAACTATATATGGTGCCAAGTGGGTACTGGACATATCAGGAGGGACACTTTGTAAAGTACATGATTATCTAACCATTATGCTATACACCTGAAACTAACATGAAATAATATTTAATGTAAACTGTAATACAAAAAAATAAAAAAAATAACTATAAAAATTATATTAGTTTTTATTCAGGTTACTGGTGTTTTAAATATAGTTCTTCCTTTAACTTACTCTATATTATTATGTAGCAATGTTTATGAAACATATGTCAAATTTTATAACTAAATATTTGAAAATCCAAGCATATACCTCAAAAAAATAGTGTCACTACATAGATTAATAATGTAACAAGGTAAGATTCATCATGGGTAACAATGGTTGTATCTATACCTAGTGCCTTAATTGGGAGAAACTTCAGCCATTTTGAGAAAAAAAGATTCTGTGGAACAAGCAACTATCTTCATATTTTTCTTAAGACACCAATAATTTACTTGACATAATTGTCTTTAACTATTTTCCCCCATCTCCATTTTTAAGTTGATGATTCATATTGTGACACACAAGAGATCACATTCTTTAAAAGCCTATGGTAATTGGCAGTTAATAATTGAGAAATTGCCAGTTCATTGAGGCAAACGTGGGAATATACTTTTCAAACGGAAGGTAAAAATCAATGAAATAAAGAAAAAAGAGAAGGCCCTCTGTGAATTCTAGCACCAACAGGTGGAATCTAGCTGCAGAGAAACCAACTTTTAAAAATCAGCAATAAGGTAAAATTGATTTTTAAGCTATCTGACACTCTTGATCAAACAACATAAAATAAAAATTTTATTTAGTAATCTAAGTGTTGTCCTAGCCAGTGGTCGGCAAACTCATTAGTCAACAGAGCCAAATATCAACAATACAACGATTGAAATTTCTTTTGAGAGCCAAATTTTTTAAACTTAAACTATATAGGTAGGTACATTGTTATTAACTTAATTAGGGTACTCCTAAGGCTTAGGAAGAGCCACACTCAAGGGGCCAAAGAGCCACATGTGGCTCGCGAGCCGCAGTTTGCCGACCACTGTCCTAGGCTATCAGTGATTCCAATCATGATCTTCCATTATCATTAAAAATACCATTCTGAAAGTTACATTTTAAAACAGTTAGTTTTAATTTCCCATTAGTCAAATAGACAGCCTATAAAACCATGAAAATGGAGTGTGCTATACCACCCTAGACCTTAGAAGCTATAAAAGTTCAACTGTGACTACTGCTGAACTGTTTCATAATCTACTTATGAACTAATGAGCCAGACTGTCACTGTCTCATGGGTGGTGGCAGAAGGCATGGCATTGCTGGTTCAGAGACAGAGAACGTATGACTCCCAGCAGAGTAAGCAGCATGCGCAGAATGTTGCCAGTGCTATAGACACTACCCTGGAAAATGGATGCCTGGCATACTCGGCAAGAACGTTCAAGGATGCTCCGGGCCCACAGCCTCTCCCAACAGTCCTCTGGGCTTCCCAAGCATCATGTGTTTCACTCTATTGTTTTATTGTTTACACTGTATTGCCATTTTCTTTTTTTAAAATATATTTTATTGACTTTCCACAGAGAGGAAGGGAGAGGGATAGAGAGTTAGAAACATCAATGAGAGCGAAACATTTATCAGCTGCCTCCTGCATACCCCCTACTGGGGATGTGCCCGCAACCAAAGTACATGCCCTTGACCGGAATCGAACCTGGGACCCTTCAGTCCGCAGGCTGATGCTCTATCCACTGAGCCAAACCGACCAGGGTGTATTGTCATTTTCAATGTATTTAATTTTTTTCACTAACCTAGGAAAATATGGAGAGAAGAGTTCCCTCATTTTTGTGACCCTTAGCAGCTATAGACACCGACATAAACTTAGTGTATCCTCTGCTTCTCTGTTGCTGAGTAATAAATCACCCCACATTTAGTAGCTTAAGAAAACAATGCTTTGTTGTGCTGGGCCCAAACTCCACAGGGACAGAACTCCCTTGTTTGAGACCTCACTCTGTGTATCTTTTCATCTGGCTGTTGATTTGTATCCTTCAATGACCTTTGTAATAAACCAGTAATCTGGTGAGTAAACTGGTTTCCTGAGTCGTGTGAGTTGCTCTAGCAAATTAATGGAAACCAAGAGGGAGTGGGGCGTGAACACTCTGATTTATAGCCATTTGGTCAGAAGCACTGATGACAACATACCTGGGCCTGAAACTGGCATCTGAAGTGGAGGGCAGTCTCGTGGGGCTAAGTCCTGAACCGATTGAATCTGATGCTGTCTTTGGGTAGATAGTGTCAGAATTGAGTTGAATTGTAGGATACCCAGCTGATGTTGGAGAATTGCTTGGTGTTGTGGGAACTGCCCCACCACACACACAGACAAACACACAAACACACATTGGGATAATTGGGTACAGAACCTTTAGAATAAATAGACAAAAGAGAAAAGGAAGAAAGGACAATAACAATAACCTAAAGATCATAGAAATATAATTATAGTAAATAATGCAAAACTGTAAAATACAGATATTTATATCTATATTTTATTTTATTGTGGGTACATATAGTTAATCATTTTATTCATATTCTAAGAGTATAGTTATCAAATAAGTTCATATCAAATGAAGTCATTAACAAATTAATAAAATATTGAAAAAACATTTAAATATGATTGAAATCAGATTGGATGGTTTATATATAAAAATAAGATATAAATCTCCTAAGTTTAAGATAAGTTAATACATCTTACCATTATTTTATGTTTTCTTTCAACCATTAGTAGCATAGCATTATTTTGTTCATATTTAATACTGATTTACACCAACTAGTTGTCTGAATAAAACAAAAATAGCTGTTTTATTATGAGCACAGATATAATGAATGAATGAAAAATTGAAAAAAAAATGAACAAATAAGTAGATGGGTCCACACAATGTTAAATTTCAGTTCACTTACACTAGAATGGATTTTAGTGATTCTAGTTGCCTTTATTTCTGAACAAAGAGGTTTGTGGATTTTCTAATACATTTTTGAGTCCTTAAAATACATCAAAGAGCTATAACTTAAAATAGATACTATGTCTTAAAGCATTGTTGGTCAATGGGCCTTTATTATTTTCTTTTGACCTTTGCATCATTTCTTGAGACGTTTCTACTGTTGTAGGCTGATAGGCAATTTACTTACCTGCAACGTGATTCCTCCACTTGCCCCTGTAATCCTCAACTTCTTTGAATGCTCCCAGGAGCTTCCTGAGTGGGTGTGAGTGACAGGTCTGCTGATAATGGAGGTCATGTGGAGATGTCTCCTGCCTCGCAGTCCTTGAGGCAGCTTCTGCCTATCAATTGTTTTCTCTGCTGTTATTGCTGAGTGGGGGACCCTCTGTATATGAGGAAATAATAACACAGTCTTGGAGTGTTTTGTGGCATTAAATTATGCTATGATTATATCTGTTTTTCAAGTGTGTTCCTTTCCCTATGCAAGCAGTTTCAACCTGTTTAATCAGTTTTTCAGTTAGCACATTATCTTTTAAAAATCTAATCAGAGAGTGGTATTCTTTTATAGAAATAATATTTAATTAATTGTATAAAATGCCATTTTCTCTTCAAGTCAGTTTCATATCACCTGTATTCCCAGATGTGATGATACTTAGAAATATTCTGATTCAGATGTTCTTTCTCAGATGGAGTTTTGCTTTAAAATGTATCTTGCTATCACTATGCATTTCTTAAGGTGGTATTCTTCCTGCAGTAACAATACTAATTTTGACATTCTCCACAGCCATGACTCTCTCAGTATTTTTCTCTCCACGACCTGTTTTTTCATGTAACCAACCTTCTTTATTCCTGTAAGGAATTGTGTTATTTTCAGCATCAGGACATTAAAGAAGGTCCTTCCTCATATGCTAGTTCTCCTAAACATTATTATCCTATGAAAATTGACATTCCTAGCTGTAATCCCATAGAAATTCAACCCCTTTCTCTCTCTTGCTCTTTTCTCTCTCTCTCTCTCTCTCTCTCTCTCTCTCTCTCCCTTTCCATACATCCAGACACACACACTTCAACACTCCTTTTTTTAAAAAAAATATGTTTGCTAATTTCAGAGAAGAAAGGAGAAGGAGAGATAGAAACATCAATGATGAGAAAGAATCATTGATTGGCTGCCTCCTGAACTCCCCACACTGGGGATCCCAGGCATATGCCTTGACCAGGAATTGAACCATCACCTTCTGGTTCATAGGCCAGCGCTCAACCACTGAGCAACACCAGCCAGGCTCCAACACTTCTTTAATAGCCTATCTTACCTGGTGGACTATAAGCTTAGTGTGAGGACAGAGACCAAGTTAGTCTTATTACCACAGTGCCTGGCCCATTGTCAATACTGAATAAACAATACATGGTTACATTTGACCTTATCTATACTAATAATAGACTAGGTGGCTGTCATCACGCATCACGCCCTAACGTCATCACAAGATGGCCATCACAATATGGCCTTCATAAGATGGCCACACGCACAGCAGAGGCAGGTCGCTGCAGGGGAGGGCAGTTGTGGGCGATCAGGCCGGCAGGGGAGGGCAGTTGGGAGCGATCAGGCCAGCAGGGGAGTGATTAGGGGGCAATCAGGCAGGCAGGCAGGCGAGCAGTTAGGTGCCAGTGGTCCCGGATTGTGAGAAGGATGTCTGACTGCCAGACATCCCCCCCCAAGGGCTAGACTGTGAGAGGGTGTAGGCTGGGCTAAAGGACCCCCACCCAGTGCATGAATTTTGTGCACCAGGCCTCTAGTTAATAATAATGCCTATTCATAGCCTGTATCAACATCTTGAAAAAGACTCTCTGGGAAAGAAGAGAAAGATGGGAATTAAGGAAATACAAAGAGAAAATTAAAAAAGAAGACATATGTCAGAAGTAGAGGGTAGTGTAGGAATGAGAAATGATTGGGGAGAGAGTTAAGATAAGTAATCAGTGGTCTGTCCCCAATATTAAAAAATGAACTATATCTGGGGTGACTGAAAGGAGTGTTCAGTTTCTAAAAATAAATCTGAGTTTAATGCAATTATTACCAAAGACATTTATAGCTTTTTAATTCTGCAAGGTGCTTTGACACATCCCATCTAACTTGTCCTCACACAAGCAATATGAATGATTTTCACATTTTTACCTGTGTGATAAGTGCAGAAAGAGTCTCTGAAAGTGTCCCCAACCCGTGATTGTGGAGGGCCGCTCCTGGTTATTTCCTGAGTCCATCTTCTGCCTTCTCACAATTTCTCCCCATTTAGTTCAACTATTTATCCTATTCTCAGTAAAAGTTTCAAATAGGTTCCACATATTTTTTCACATGCTTTCTTGGCCACTCCATATCCTCCAAAGTGCTTCCAGAGTGTTCTGAAACTTAAAATTTATCATTTCACCCAGCTTTAAATCTTTCTGTAGCTTCCTGTCACACTCAGGAAAAGGTTGGATATAATTTGTTGCCTGTCTTATTTATATTCCTTTTTCCATTATGCCTCCCTCTTCTCCCTACACTTTTGATTATTTATCGATGCTTGAAAATGACCTTCTCTTACTCCTCTGGGCCTTTATACAGGTTTCTGCTGTCCAGCATGACTTTCTCCCACATTTTCACTTGGTTAAATGCCACTTATGCTCAAACATGCAGTTCCAGTGTCGTCTCAGCTTGGGAGCCTTTTGTAATCCCTGTAACTGGATGACTTGCCTCTCATCTTTAATTCTTTAAAATATGTCCATTATATTCTGCATTATAATATTTTTTACTCTTATTATAAAACTCTAGTCTTCTCTATACCCATTTACTGAGGGCACTGACATTTCTCTGATTATATAAATATTCTGAGTGCTTAAATCCGGACCTGGCGTAGTATATGCATTACAGACTATGGACTGAATACTGTAGTCTTAGTCCAGGTTTTCTAGGTTGCAAATGATAGAAATCCATTCTAATTTTACTTAAGAAGTAAATTAAAATATTATAGATAATCCAAGTATAAGTTGAACAAATGGAACCTACTTTTCTTTGGTTTTTTTTCTGTGTCTCTTTTTTGTGCCGTTTCCCTCTTTACTTCTGGGTTTCTGGGTTTTGAATGCTTCTGGGGGCATATAGCAACTGCAAAGCTCCCAGTTTACACCCCTTCATTGGTATTGAGAGTAACTTATTTGCTTTTCTGAGTAATATTTCCAAATTCCTATAGAAAAATTTACTATAAAAATTTCAAAGAGCTTAACCATGTGTGACTTAGTCACCCCTCAGTTAATTGCTGGTGCTCACATAAATCCAAGTAGTAATTACTTGGATGAAATTACCTCTATTTGTAAAAAAGAACCCTTTAAAAATAAAAGAATTATTATAAGCTGAGTAGATAAACTCACAGAGGTCACCAGACTTCTCTATATAACCTAAATACAGTAACAACATATGGAGCACAGAAGTGAAAAAAGAGAAAAGTCAAATGATGGGCAAACTATGTTACTCTTAGAGAAAAGGTGAAACTATTACAAGATAAAATGCAAACCAGTGTTAACTAGTAAATAAGAGTTTTTTAAACTTTAGCACCTGTTGTAAGACTATTTCATTTTTTCTTTTAAGTATAGATTTTGCTGTGTCATTATTTTATATAAAGTGGAAATTTTCATTGCTTCCTGGATATTTTGATACTTAATTTTCTTTTTAGTCCTCCTTTTCTCATTATTTCCAAACTATTAATATTTTCTGTTTATCTTTTTAAAATTATCTAAAATACTATAGAGATTTAGATAATAAAATGTTAAAATTAAAAATTTTATCAAAAATTTTTTGTGGCAACATATTAGTCAGGGTTCACCAGAGAAAGAGACTAATAAGATGCATGTATGTATATTTATAAAACACTAGAGGCCCGGTGCACAAAAATTTGTGCACTCAGGGGGTCCCTCAGCCCAGCCTGTGCCTCTCACAGTCTGAGACCCCTCGAGGGATGTCCACCTGCTGGTTTAGGCCTGCTCCCGGGGGATCGGGCCTAAGATGGCAGTCGGACATCCCTCTGGTAGCCTGGGAGCCCTCGGGGGAAGTCCACTTGCCAGCGGGGAGCAGGCCTAAGCTGCAGTCAGACATCCTTAGTGCTGCTGAGGAGGCGGGAGAGGCTCCCACTACCGCTGTGCTGGTAGCCATCAGCCTGGCTTGTGGCTGAGCAGAGCTCCC
>NW_005369942.1:4324101-4337856 GCF_000412655.1 Myotis brandtii
GGGATTTATTTATCTTCTATAATTGAAACTTTGTAGCCTTGAGTGTAGCCCAGGGCCAGTCAGGGCATGCAGGAAGCTTGGCTTCCTCCATTGTCGGGGGCAACCCAAGCCTCCTGCTTGCTCCTGCTCTGTGGCCGCTGCCTTCTTAGTTGGGTTAATTTGCATACTTGCTCCTGATTGGCTTATGGGCGTAGCTTGAGCATAGTGGAGGGACGGTTAAGAGAGAGAGGAGGACCAGTGCACGAATGTGTGCATGGGTGGGGTCTGGCCAGCCTGCCCTGATTGGGGCCCTTCCCCCTGGCTGGTCTGGCCCGATTGGGATGGGGGGCCAACTGTGGGTGGGGCCAGCCAGGGGGAGGGGCCAAGGGCAGTTGGCCAGCTGGTCCCGACCCCTGGTTGAACTCCAGGTCGAATTTCCAGTCAAGGGGCAATTTGCATATTAGCCTTTTATTATACAGGATAGATATGCTGATTATATTCCTTTGTGTGTTCTCAAAGCTTCCTTGAGGTTCTGTTCCAGTTGTTTTATTGGTTTGTTAGATTCCTTTCAAGTTTTTCTCTCCAATAGTAGAGTGATCTATTTTCTTTGTTATACAAATTGACTTCTTTTACTTTATGAAATGAGTGACATCATTGCTGCCCATAGGATCTGAAGAGCAGCTCCTTTCTTTCAGTAGTTGTAAATATTATATGCTGCCTTTGGGTTCCAGTGTTGTTGAAGAGATACTTAATTTACTTATTAAATAGCTTGTTTTTTTTCTGAGTGGGACTTTTTAGGATTTTCTTTTAATTTTTTTTAATTTCTCAAAGTTAGTATTGTTTTTGGGGTTTTTTTAAATATATTTTATTGATTTTTTTACAGAGAGGAAAGGAGAGAGATAGAGAGTTAGAAACATCGATGAAAGAGAAACATCGATCAGTTGCCTCCTGCACACCTCCTACTGGGGATGTGCCCACAACCAAGGTACATGCCCTTGACCGGAATCGAACCTGGGACCTTTCAGTCGGCAGGCTGACGCTCTATCCACTGAGCCAAACCGGTTACGGCATTAGTATTGTTTTGTCATCAGTCCCACCCAGCATAATGGGACTGATGACAAAACAATTATTCATTATTATCTTAGGGAAGTTATTTTTTAGTTGTTGTTGGAATAATTATCATCTCACCTCTATTCATTTCTTTTTCTCCTCCTGTTATTGTATATTAGATTTTCTGGATTTATCTTTCAGTTTTTTTTCTCTGTGTTTCTCATCCCCCCTCCTGTTTATTTATATTTATTGTTTCTAGTTGATATCCAAAGCCTCACATATAGGCCTCAATTATAATCATTCTTTACTAGCTACCAAATTTCTTTGTGGGAAGATCATACTTTTAAGTAAATGTGTGTGTGTGTGTGTGTGTGTGTGTGTGTATACACACACACACACACACACACACACACAGGAGCCAGTGAACATCAAAGTTCATACATGGGATTCATGATTAAGATCACAAGCCGTTCTCAGTCAAGATCCCACAAGACAATAGGGCAAGTTTGTCTGACACCTCAAGTTATATGTTCTGGAAGGGAATTACTAAGTACATTTCTAGGCATCACTCATGGATTCTGCACTCCTTCGTTCTTATTTTTAAAGTGGTCAGATGTGAGCTGTGTTGCAGTCCACTGCAAGTAATAATAGATATTAGTATTTAGTTTTCTGTTCAGCTTTCACTATTACATTGTGATTTTTAGTAAACCTGACTGGAGGCTTTTTCCAGTGTCAAATGTAAATAAGAGAAATAAAAATTTAGGCAATATTAAGAGAAGAATCTGCATTAAAATGATCAGTTCCTTCTTTGCAGAAAAATTAATTACTGTGTCTCTTTCCTTTAATTAGCTGAAATAGATAAGATCTTTGAGAAGGGAAAAATAGTATTAGTGCATTTTATTGTAACATGAAAATAATCTTTGCAGGTCTTTTTTAGCTAGAAAGTCTCTTTGTAAAGTTAATTTTATGGGTGAAAACATACATTTACACTTTGGATTCAATTCAATGAAAGATAATCTACATTCCAGTAGTTATCCACCAGGACTGCTTTAATGTATACACACATAACACTGCTTGCTGATGTCAGATGTTTATAATCCTATGTTCTTTTGCAGTGGCTAAAATAAAAATATTTTTCTTTATAATTGTAATTTAGCCCAATCATAATTATAGGTATCTTTGATTGTGAAGATGGGTGTGACTAATAAAGAATGACATTCCTTGATACAATAGGAGTTAGATCTGTGGCCCACAAGTTAGGAATATTTTCACACATGTGGGTAGTTGCAAATAAAATGAAAATAAGAATATTATTCCATGATACATGAAAATTATGTGAAACTATGTATATTTCAGTGCCCATAAGTAAAGATTTGTTGGAACACGGCCACTTTCATTTACATAGTTTCTACAATTGCTTCCATGGTACAACCAAAGTTGAGTAGTTAAGACAAAGAATGTATGGTTTGCATACCTACAAATATTTACTATCTGACCCTTTATAGAAAAAGTTGGTTGACCCTTGGGATATAAGATACAACATATAAATTTTAGAACTGGCAATATATATAAGGTATAGCTTTTATTTGAATATCTATTGCTAACTATTACCTACCTCTTTTTTCAATATGAATTTTGAAAGGATTAGATTAAGGACAAATGATATTTGCAGCAAATATAGGTCATTAAAGTAAACTGAGAAATAGAATAAGCTGTAAAGTAGAATTTTATTTTAAACAGTATATGTTAAATTCACTTGCAACCTTAACAGAACCTGAGTGTTAATGCTTAAATCAACCCATTTGTTTAAAATGAAACAATATTTATTCAATGCATATTATGCGTAGGACACCAGAAGATGCTATGGGAAATAAAAGTATGAGTAAGACACAGTTCAAGCCACCAAGGTCTTTGAATTCTAGTAAAAAAAAAAGTGTTAGATTAGTGTGATTAATGACTAATCCAAAATCAAAATAAGAAATATACTTAAGAAAACACCAGTATTAGGAAATTCAAAGCATGTTTCTCTGTGTGTTGTGTGGGGTTTAAGACATCCAACACTGATTTACAGCCTCTGTATAAATTAAAGATTAGAGAGGCTCTTTTCTGACTCATATTGTAAGAAAAAAAATGTTACCCAGAGAGCCATATCGTTTTTATTTAAATTAAAGATTTTAAGAGTCCATATTGTTCATCATATGTGAATAAAGTATTTTTGCAAGTACCTGATTTTATATTAATATTTTACTTAACATCTTATATGAAGTAAAATGGCTGTAGTCATATCTTTTCTATTATAATTTTGTGATTTCAAAAGTGGGTAGAATAAATTTATATGGTATTTTGGAAATATTAGAGGCTATATTTAGATAGAAACCATTTAATATTTAATGTTAAGAATATTTAAAAATTTAATTTAAGATGAAGTAACAAATCATATTAATTGAATACCTGGAATTGGGAATCCATAATAATGTATTGAATTATGAGGTTTTAATGAAGAGATACTTGAATACAGACTATGCCATTTATAAACTAAATCACCTTGAGTAAGTTATTGATTCATTAGAGGTTTTGTTTCCTCATCCATGAAATTAGGTAAGTGCTACCTACTGAAGAAGGCTGTAGTAACAAAATAATATAGAATAATGCTTGGTAAACAGAAGGTGCTCAATAAAATTAGTGATTTTATTTTTGTATCCTTTTACAAATAGTGACAGTGCCCACAATTTAATGTACACTCTTCATCCAGTGTTTACCTGGCATTTTATGGAAATGTTTTCATTATTTCTTTTAATTAAGACAACTTGAAATAAGTTGAGACTTAATATTTTATTTTCTATGAGTAAAAGTGTTTATTAAACAAATTAATGGTGTAACTGTAACATTAGGATGCTGTGTGAAGAAGATATTAAAATATTAATCATAGTACCTAACTTTGGATGGGTCCCTAGAGATCATGTCTACCTACTTTATTTTCCAGAGGAAGAAATAATGGTGAAATAATCTCTCCAAAATCATTTTGCTAAGTCATTTTGTGTTTATGAATTTTGTATTTACTGTATGCAGATCTTTTTAATTCTGTGAGATATAAAGGAAACAAAAAGTGGGAAACAGTAAACTTGGAAGACTGCAATAAAGCTCCAAAAATTTACAGTATTTGAAAGTGCATTAAAAGTTTTAAGTCATAAAAGTAATCTCTCATTGTCAATAAATGATGGGTTTTTCTACAAGGTAAATTCTCCACTTAGTTTATTAAACCAAGCTACTCCTTAGACTTGAAAGAAGCAGTGCTAAATATTTACCACTGTTCTAGATGCCTGTTGTATAAATAGATTAAAGATGGACCCTGCATATTGGCTCTATATTGTTTACTTCTTCGAGGCAAGCTGGGACCATTAGCTCTAAAGGCCAGCCTCAAATTTCTACAGGACCAATTGCTGTAGATGTAGCTGAAAAAGCAGATGTTTAGACATTTGAAGCATTCCTGCTCTGCATACTCCATAAACTACACCCAACATCTGTAAGCCATAAATAAGATAAACCTTGTGACTGTGAAAGACACCTCACCCATACACATGCACACTGCTGCCCTTCAGACACCCCCAGAGTCCCCTTGCCTTCTTCCCCTTTTAGTTGGTGGCCCAAGCTGATGCCTGTGAAAGGTCACAGGTTTTCAGGGATTGCTCCTCACATATATCCTCTCAAAGTGGCATCAAAGTAAAGCTCATTATGTGCTATTGTCACACCCCACCTTACCTTTTACTTTGATTAGTCCCCAAATCCCTTCAACTCACTGCAGTCAAAGCTAATAGCACAGGCTTTTTAACTTATTTGGATTAATAAACTGTTTACAAATTCAAAGAATATTTTAATTTATATTTTAATATATGAAACTATTTAAACATAAATAAACAGTCATAGGTCACATATTTCCCCATTTCTGTGAACAGATTTATGTTCAAATGAAAGGAAAAAAATCTGTTTTGAAGCAACTGGTTTACGTAATTAATAAAGAAGCAACAATTTCTCACATAAAGAGAATTTTAAGGATGTAGAGCAATGTCCCATAACATAACTTGTTGTACAATCATCATCCCTAGCCCTATCACTAACCCATTTTGTGTACTTGAGGACTATGGAATTGAACAATCCTCTGCCGATAGTATAAGAAAAAGGAGGCAATCTTCTCTCTAAACTCCTAAATAAAGGCTGCATTTTTTGAGTATCAGAATCAGACTGGAAGAAGTCCCATAAATCCATCCTCATTGAAAAATTTCATCATACAAGTTATCTCCCTCGGAAATCATCCTAGAAGCACATTCTCGCTCCTTAGTCTTAATTAAGTTCCTTTCTGATGTTTCCTATTGATTATAACACATTAAAAAATTTTTAATTATCTATTTTCCAGCTTTTCACACTCTAATTATTAAATTCAATAAAATCAATGGTTATGTCTTTTATCTCTTTATTCTTATGATCTTCTACATTTTCTTTAATTGTTCCTGGCATAGAGTACTTTATTTTCCTTTTTTAACGTATGGATTAATGTAATGAACTGATATTCTTTACTTTTTCCTTTTCACAATTAGGTTGAATTCATTCATTAGAATTATTCTATTAAAATATTCAATTATCAGGCAATTGGGCAAACACAATGTCCATTATTGCTAGAGTGGATGAGTGGGAATCATATCAGAACATCCTAATTTTTAAAGAGAATTAAATTTAAGTAGAAATTACAAGGCTTGAACAGTCATAGCTCTCAGTAAAATTTGGGTACCAGGTTATGAGTCAATATCAATCATGTCCCAATAAGGGCATTGAGTTAATTAAGGAATGTACCTAAAAAAAGGAACAGGATAGGAATAACATGATTTTGGAGAAGGATTGAATCACCATATAGAAAAATTTATGACCAGGGAAATACAAAGATTATCTACTAGATAATTACAACTGTCTCTTGACAAGTCTTTATGGATCTGAATTATTTAAAAGCCTCTTCATCTTTTCTGTCAAGTTAACTTTTCAAATCCTAGGTCACATAATTTCCCTTCTCAGTAACCTCATTTGACTCACCATTGATTACAGAAAAATTCACTGAAGACTTTCCACATCCCACCTTTTGGATTCTAACTATTATATCTTGTTAGCCAATAGACAAGTGTTAAAAATTGTCATTTCTTTGTACTTTGTTAGTGAAGAAGTCTAATCATGTTTTAGAAGCAAATAACTCACTTTTCTTATTTGGGTTTCAAGGTGTGTGTGTGTGTGTGTGTGTGTGTGTGTGTGTGTGTGTGAAGAACACAGCTATTTACATCTTTTAAAAATGTAAATTAAATTTTTAATATCAAAACTTTTCCATTGAAAAAATGACAATATTTGAGAAAAAGAAGGCATCTTTGGAATCTAGAGTATTTGTTCAGTTGGCCTGTTACAATTAATCAACTACATATATAGAAAATACTTAATTGTAAATGTCCATATTAATATACCTCTTATTTTAAATCTCATTCTAGGATATTTTCATTTATTTTTAAGGTAGTCATGCATGCTTCAAACAGTTAAAAATTAATTGTAGGCATTCAAATATTGGGCGATTTTCATTTAAAACAACTTTATTTGTCATGGAGATATATTTTTACATTGAAGTGTATACATCTCTGCAAGTTGTAAATGTCTTTTATAATCTATAGAGAAACATTCTGGAATCAAAGGATGTTTACTTTTACTTTTTTACTCATGTGCTCATTTTTCATTCCTGTAGGTAAAATATAGAATAATTCTGTCACTGTGATTCATTGATAGCGACATACTTAATCACATGGTTCCATTAATAATTTTTTGTTACACTTTATACCTTAGTGATTTTAGGATTTTAAGATTCATCATTCTGTATCTAGTTGGGCAAAAATTCTCTGAGACAAGCTAAAAATTGAATTGATTTTTCAACTTTACTGAAACATAAGCACACTGGTTATGTGCAATTGGTCATGCCTGTCTCCCATTTGCATTTACCTCTCAGTATTTTCTTTTATGCAGTAGGCACAAAAGAAACCTTCTTTTGCTATAGGTATTGACAGGTTAGAAATCATCTGTAGGATATTGTCAGTGGCTAAGGTTTGAAGATGTCTGAAGACACTTATATGAGAGAAATGGTTGAAGGAATCAAAGAAGTTTGAACTGAGAATAATTAAAGGAGACCTGATAATTTTTTTCAAATATTTGAGAACCAGAAATTTAGAACAGGTGTCATATCTTGATGTATGGTTACAGAACAACAGAATTAGAGGAGATGACTCAAGGAGATGCTAAACTACAGAGGAACATAGTATACTCTTCCCCCCAAAGGTGAAAGCTTCCAAAACTTAAATGTGCATCTGAATCCCATGGGTATATGCCCAGGTTGTGGGGCAGGAGGCAACCAAACTATGTTTTGCTCTTACATCGATGTTTCTATCTCCCTCTCTCTTCCTTTTTCTCTCTCTCTCTCTCTCTAAAAAAGGAGGAGATTAGGACACAGATAACACAAAGGCAAAGGCAAAGGGACAACCAATTAAGGACACAGTGGGAAGGTGGTGGTCATCTGTAAGCCAAAGGGGGAGGCCTCAGAAGAAATATAATCCAGCACTTCGAATTTGGTTTTCTAGTTTCCAAAGCTGTGAGAAAATTTCTGTTTTTTAAACTATGGTATTTTGGCAGCCCTAGAAAATTAATACAGTATCTATCATTGGGAAAAATTATGAAACTTTCCCATATAATCATAAAAATAAGCAATGTAGAAATGAAGATGTAATCTTTTACTATATTTCCAAAAGTATTTTATGTGGCCTATGTCTTATTATATGTCTATCTATCTACCATATACAAGGTAGGGCAAATGAAGATTTACAGTTGTTCATATGAAAAATAATACAATAATTAACAAATAATAATACAAGAATGAACTGTGTTTCATGTACTCACTACAGTAAACCTTTGTTTGCCTCACCCTGTATATAGATATATAGATATATTCCATTCATATATATATATATGATATCATTGAAATAAACCCAGTTATAAATAAACTAGAGGCCTGGTGCATGAAATTCGTGCACGGGGGAGGAGTCCCGCAGCCCGGCCTGCAACGACACAAGCGTTCCGCACCCGGCCTGGCCAGAAGCTAGGCTCACGAATTTCAAACTGATTCATTTGCCAACTCAAAAACTATGGCTATAATCTCAACTGCTATCTGATTTTAATCCTCCTGAGTATTTACATATTTTCTTCTCTCATCCCTCCCAAAACTAATCCTAGAGTTTTGAGAATCTGGGAACTTGAGCAAAGGAGAAAACAACCAAGAAATCTGAAATCTCAGTTCATTACCTCAACCAAAACCAACAGTGCCTTTTTGTTTGTATTGGCCCAACTCAAATGATCAGATCATGTGAATCATAAAGCACAAAATACAGGTGTCCATACTGACTGTGAAAAGTCCAAAGTGTAATTAAGTGTGCTCTTCCTTGGTGGCAGTCATTTACTCTACGCTTAAACGTTTGCATTTCCTTAAGCCTCTCTCTTTGTCGTACAGGCACACATGGTTGCATCATACTCAGATTCGCCAGCTGGGACTGGGGAGTGTGTGTTTTTCCTACCGGTCTTCAGCATTAGCTGTCAGATGCACTAATCATTGCTTCCTTGCTGCATCTACCACAGTGGAATGCAAGCTCCTGGCAAGAACAGCGCCCAGAGAGCATTCCTGACAGATGCTCAGTTTGCTTTAGCCAGGCGCTCAGCTGGAAAGTTTCCTCTAACCACGAACACCTGCCTTCAATCCCCGGAGCTGGCAGGGTGCAAGCTGACTGGGTCCCTGCTAGAAGGGGAAAAGGTTTTACACTCACTCCGCTAGGCTGCCTGACCCGAGGAACAATCTCTCAGCCAAACACCTCCAACCCTCGTGGACAGGCTGTCCAAAGCTCTCGGGTGCTTAGAGAATGCCAAAGTTCCCTCGCCTGGCTGGAAATCTGGGCACTGGAGGTAGAAGGGGAGCTAGGGGAGTGGGCGTGTAGGAGGGAGCTAAATGCAGGAGGCAAAAGAAGCGCAGAAAGGAACCGAGTGCAAGATAGAGTGGTGGTGCAGGAGAGAGTGGGAATCTCGGGAGCTGTCAGGGATGCGGTTGAGAGCCAGATGCCATAGGGAGCTTGGGGAAATGGGATGCTGGAACTGGTGGTGAAGAATAGGGTGCACTTACAGGCACCAGCGGGTGCTTGGGAGGTGCTGGCTGGGAGATCTGCAGCGGAATCCCCAGAGCCTCTGAACTGTGGGTGCAAGGAGGATGTGGGGAGTTGGAGTGGAGGGTAGGGGGAGACAGCTAGGGGTGTGCCTTTGCCTGGGTTGGCTGCAGGAGTCTGGTGTGAGGCTCTGGAGGTTGGCTTGGCGGAGTGGGAGCGGGTGGGGTGAGTTTTGGGTGCTTGGGCTGCGGGCTCAGCACGCTCAGAAACATGCTGAGGTCCCGGCAGCTGTTCCAGCAGCGGCAGCAGCAGCGGCTCCCGCAGCTGAGGCAGTGGCGGTGGTGGCGGAGACAGCCCGCAGCTCCAGTGGGGAAGGCACCTGGCGCCCATGTCTCTGGCCCAAGGCCCCTCCCCTTCCCTCTGTCCGCACCGCCAGGGTACCAAAGTTGGGCTTGCGTTGCTGGGGCGACGCCGCCAGCATGCCACCCTGGCCACTATGGGCGCGGCCATCTTTGTCGTGGAGTGATGGTTAATTTACATATTACTCTTTTATTAGATAGGATGGAAGGGAGCAAGGGGAAGGCCAAATAGTATTTAAGTAGTTCTGAGAGTCTTTTTTAATAGTAAGGGGATTTTATGCGGAGAACAGTTTGAAATATAACGCTGATCTGACATTATAATAAACAGTGTCATATTTAACTTTGTTTTGTAGTAATGGTTTGCCATTAATTGGTCAACCAGATTAAATGAGATCCTTTAGCAAAGTGACTTACATGTTACAATATAGGGTGAAATTTGATATCTGTTTGAAGGTGCATTCAGAAATAGCAAAAAAAAAAATGAAAAGAAAGAAAAAAGAAAAAACAAACACAACAAAAAGAATAAGTGTATATACATATAGGCTGCATTATCATACTCATACATTCAATACAAACACTGAAATATCTTCCAAATATGATACTTTTAATGGTGGTTACTAAGTGAGTAAAATCAGTGTATATTTTTAATATAAGGGATGCAAACAAAATGCAAAGATTTTGGTTAATCAAATGTCCAATTTATATAAAGTAAATAAAGTGCTATTCAGTTTCTGGATTTTAGTGTTGTGCACTGGACACTTAAAGATAAATATATTTCTAAAAATTCAATTTTCAGAGAATGTGCAGCTTCCATCTTAATTCATTCAGTCAGAATGAATTTGTATTTAAAAGGAAGAGATAGACAATAATTGTAAAGTTGTTTGATGCTCTTAAATCAATTCATGTGCCGATGCTTGGAATTCCAGCTGCGTTATCAAAATGTAGTGTCTGACTCTTGAATTTTCCAAGGCAATCAGGGAGATCTCTGAAGGACAACAAAGGAGTGGAAAAGTCGTGAGTGCGCTGCTGCTGAAATGAATGCAAATGGCATCTCCGTTCATTTCATTCACAGTAATCTGTCACCTTTTAGTTTCTCTCTCCAGATAGAAACAGAGGATAATACTAGAAATAGTCATGCATAAGTGGACAGGGGCTGACCATTAAAATGTTTACCATTTCCAGAATGATGCCTGCAGATGTTACAAAATTGAAACTGGAAAGGTATTAGAACTGCTGCCGGTTTCTATTCATCTGAATGGCAGCAACCCAGAACTCTGGTTTATGGTTTCGTGTGGAGGGGCAAGCCATTATCTTTTTTCCCTCCTATATGGGATCAAATAGTATTTCTGTGAGGATTACATCCCTGTGGTAAGCAGCAATGGGACCAATACTATGAGGTTTGAATGTCAAGCTTATTTCCAAATTCAAGTCTCTTTACAATTGCAGAGTTGACTCAGAAATTGAAATCCCAGTTATGTAATTGATTTTTTAAAGTTTTGAATAGGAAAGTCTTCCTTCAAAATAAGTATCAAAAAGACTCAGAGGAAATAAAAAGTAGCAGGAGAGAAAAAATATCTGTTTTTATATCATTTGGAATTCTTAAAAGATTGTATGGATGCCAAGTAACGGATATTTACATACTGGTTTTGTACAAGTAATTTTGTCAGCAGTTTTTCATAAATGAGGAAACTGAAGCATAGAAAGGTTAAGTATATTTTTTCCAAGATTCACATACTTGGTTAGCCTGAGGTTATAACAGTGTTTCTTTGGAGACAACAATCTACCTTGCTTTTAATGTTGCAATTAACATAAAGCCCATAAAATAGTCATATTTGTTTTAGAAATAAAATGTTTTCTCTAAAATACAAAATGTAATGAGTTCCATAGTAAAAAAAATGTAGAATGTTATTCCTGGGCATATTTTATAATATCTTAGAATATTATGCCCAGGAAACAACTCTTACTGATTCTAACTTGCAGAGGAAAATCAGATTGTGTGTAAATGGCTGTACTGTTCCTCCCCAATCCTTGTTTATTACAACATTCTAAGAAGAGTTGTCTAATATGTGCTGTTTTCTATATATATTTTTTTGTCTTTCTTAAGTCCACTTGAATCAGGCTTGTATTCATAAACATGTATATCCCCCTTATCTGCAGGGAATACCGACCCCCAATGGATGTCTGAAGCAGCTAATAGTACCGAACCCTAAATATACTATATTTTTCTATACATATGTACTTATGTAAAAGTCTATTTTATAAATTAGGTACAGTAAGAGACTAACAATAATAACTAATAATAAAATAGAACAATTGAAACAATATCCTGTAATAATAGTTATGTGAATGGCTTTGGGGCCATTATTAAGTAAAATAAGGGTGACTTGAACCCAAGCACCGGTATACTGAGACAGCTGATCTGATAACTGAGCTGGCTATGCAGTGACTAATGGGCTGGGAGCTTCTACACCATGAAGATGCTGAACAAAGCAATGATTCACATCGTGGGTGGCACAGTGTGGACAGGAGATTTCGTCATATTAGAAAGCACAATTTAAAACTTATGAAATGTTTATTTCTGGAATTTTACATTTAATATTTTTGGACCCCAGGTAACTGTAACCAAGGAAAACAAAACTGACTATAAGGAGTGACTACTGTATATTTGGCAAGTCATCAAATTTCCACATCGCAAGCTCCAATGATCAGTGCTCAGTTATCTTACTTGACTGAGCAGTATTTGACTCAGTGGGTCACTCTTTCCTTCTTTAAACAGTTCTTCACTTGCCGTGTGAGCCCACCACAATCTCCTGGTTCTTCTCTGTCACAGAAGGAAATCTTCCTTTCATTCTCCTTGAGCTAATTTCCCTTCAGTTTTCTAGCCTCTAAACAGCTGAATGATCTAACATTCCTATATATATTCTCCCTTTAGTAATCCTCTTACATAACTTTAAATGTCACCTATGAATTTAGATGGGACCTTACTTTTTATCTAAAACCTGGCTATCTCCCATTACCTCCAAATTTGTATATAACGACCTGCTTGGCAATTCCACTTGAGGTTCTAAACAGGTATTGTTCAGGTTCAAAGTATGTATGCTCAGTGCTTTGAAAGGCCAAAACTCAAAATGCCAGAGTTTGGAAAGGAAAGGTTTATTGATCAGAAAGCCACCAACTGAAAATATAAGGGACCTAATCCTTAAACCTACCTTACCAGAGTACGAATTCAGGCTTCTTTTATGTCAGGGAAGGGGAAATGGGAGGAGCTGGTTTTGTCAAGTCCAGCTGCAGAGTTCCTCTGATGATTAGCATGTCTACATGCAAGAACACTGCAGGCTTGAATACGACAGAGTCAGAGAGGCAGTGTTTTACTTTGTTATAGTATCTCAAATTTAACGTGCTTAAAATCCAACCCCAAACTTAAGGTCTCCCTCCTCTACACCAATCTAGATGCTGTCTCCCCCTCACAGTTAATGGCAAATTTTACTTTTTAGACATCTACCCCATTACCTTCCTTTTTTCCTTTATAATTCATGCGCAAATATACTAGTTTTATGCCCGTCTGTAAATTTTGGTTATAAACAATACATTATTATTATATAAAGTGGTCCTACTGCTATGTGCCCAAGCATATTGGTTTGATACAAGGAAAATGCAAGCCCTCTAGCCTCCCGTTCCAAGCAGACTGCTGTTCTTAAACCTCCTTTGTAAATAGTACAGAGCATGTCAGTCTGCTCTAAGTGTTAGGGACCTCAGCATTTAATGAACATATATATATTTCCAGGTCTTAGAGAAGAACAAGAAAATGATCAGACCATTTAGGATAATTAAATTGATTTCTCAATGTTTTCCTATCAGCCAAAACTTAAAAGGGAGATCTAGCTATTATTTTCCTCAAGATTACTGATGATATAACAAAGATAAGTTCAAACTGGTCTCTAGGTTAGAAACAATGATATAAAAAAAAAACAGCAAGGTCAAATGGAAATATGTCATGAAAGTGGAGTAGTTAAGAGGAAAAAGTAAGATAGAGAACCAGAATCTTTTATAATAGAAGCTTGGTAAGGTTTTTCTGCTATATCTATAAACCTAAGAAGGATGCCAGGTCTGTCTTCCTTCCTTCCTTCCTTCCTTCCTTCCTTCCTTCCTTCCTT
>NW_005369942.1:4337909-4358617 GCF_000412655.1 Myotis brandtii
TTCCTTCTTTCATCCCTCCCTCCTTCCCTCCCTCCCTCATTCCCTCCCTCCCTTCTTTCTTTCCTCCCTTCCTTCCTCCCCTTCTTTCTTTTGTGCTGTATTTGCTGTAAAAATATTGCAAAAATAATTCCCATTTGGTGTTGTAAGTTATTTCAAAGATATAGCAGCTTGAGAATAAAAATTATTTCTTCTCATTTCTTTCTCAAATCTTATGTTCATCTGTTTAGTAGATGCAATATGAATTTCTGTTGAGCCTTTGTTCAAGTAATCTTTGAATCTTAAAAAGTATGTCAAGAATGGGGAAGATTCTAATTTTAAACTGTCTTCAAACATCATACACAAACTGAATACAAGCCTATCTTGACTAATAGGCAGCATTTGCCAAGGTGCATTTTTTTCCCCTTGATAACTACTTCTGTAGGCTTAGGCAGGTAATCAAATTCTCAAGCATTTTCTCCTCAACCAAAAATAATAAAACAATTACAACGCACTCCACTTGCCTCCAGATTGCTCCCATTGAACAGGATGAGGTGATTTTTCCACCATCTGATGTTTTAAGCATCTATGGATAATTGCTCCATAGTCTTATATTTAAATGATCTTTAGAAGATAACACTTTTTAAATCTCCTTCCCAGAATGTTATGCAAGTAGCATTTTTACATAATCTGCATAAGAATATAGAGCTTCACTAAATGTTGCTGGATACCAAATGTGTTACTAAAAATGTAAGCTTAATTTGAAAAAAAAATATATTTCATATCATTCTATTGATTTGGCATTTATTTTATTAGTTTCTAAAAATCTGTGTTCCTTAAGACTAAACAGGGTCACTACTTAGAGCCATAGTGAACCATATGAGATGTTTACCAAAAGCTCCCTAATGATCTCAGGGAAGCATAGCAATCATCTTTATAGAGGTGATGGAGGTATAACTTTGAAAGCATTTTCTCCTCATTTCCTGACTTAATAAACTATTGGAAACATATAATACCCAGAACGAAAATGACACAAGGTAAACATGTGTAGAAGATATGTGCAGACTGTGCAGTATTTTTGCGAATTATTTGCCCTCTAAAGTTTGACCCTTGAGTTTGCTTATCTTTACTTAATTAGAAATTCTAATTTAAGCTTGTATTGCTCTTAAGGAATAAGTGGGTTATTATTATCTATTAAAGTAAAAGTTTTACAAAATAAATTTGATATTTTTTTCACTTTCTTTTTTTTAATATATTTTATTGATTTTTTACAGAGAGGAAGGGAGAGAGATAGAGAGTTAGAAACATCGATCAGCTGCCTCCTGCACATCTCCCACTGGGGATGTGCCCGCAACCCAGGTACATGCCCTTGACCGGAATCGAACCTGGGACCTTTCAGTCCGCAGGCCGATGCTCTATCCACTGAGCCAAACCGGTTTCGGCTTTTTTCACTTTCTTATTAAACTTATATTGTCTCCCCAGGTAGCATTGTGAGAACCTCACTCCATATATTCATATATTTACCCTTCAATCCAGTTTAATCTTCTTACTCTGAATATGCCCCACTTTTTCAAACTATTTTATTGTATTTGATAGAAGAGCAACGCAATAAATTTTTAAAAATGAATAAATCATCTATTTATTAAAAAATGTGTTAAGTGCTTTTATTTTGCAAAGACAAGCTGTTGACCCTGTGTATACAATAATAAACAAAACTAATAAAATCCCTGTCTTCATGAAGCTTGCATTATCATGGGGCTCACTAATAATAAATATAAAAATTTTAGAATAATGTCAATTAATGATAAATGCATTGAAAAAAATAAGTAGAGCAAAAAAATAAGGAATGACTAATTAGACAGGATTATTTAGAAGGAGTCTTCTGTGGAGAGGGGTGACATGTAAGCAGAATCCTGATTGATGTTTAGGAGATGGCTAAGGGTATATAGCAGGGGAAGGGGGTTTTCCCTTAGAGGAAACAGCAAATGCAAAAGCCTTGAGATAGGAGTATGTCTTACTGTTTAAGTAAAAGCAAGGAGATCAATGCTGCTAAAGGAGAGATAACAATGGGAGATGATAATGAGACAATCATAGTGTTGTGTGGCCCAGGATATGCTAAGGATATGAATGCTGTTCTTAGCTTTGGAGAGGTTTCAGAAGTAAAAGGATATGACCTCAATTTTTCAACTTATTGATTAGCTGCTCCCCAAATACATCTGTTTTAGTTTTTGTTAAAATATTTCTCAACTTATACTAGACAAAGAAAACCCTTTTTAGAAATTTATTCTCTGTGCATAACACAGAGATTTGCAAGATGATGATGATGATGATGATGGTGATGATGGAGAAGAAGATGGAGGAGGAGGAGGAGGAGGAGGAGGAGGGGAGGAGGAGAGGAGGAGAAAGAGGGAAGAAGGACGAAGGAAGAAAAGAAGGAAGAAGAAGAAGATTTCCTGAAAGTGTCACATAACAAGATAAGCAATCTAAAATAAAATTAATATTGAAAGGGTGATTCATGAAAAGTGAAAACCTACCAAGATGAGAAAAAAACTACTGACTTGTTTAGAAATTGGTGATGTAGATACCACAATTATAGTACACCAAGAATTTGGTGTATGACTACTATCAATAGGTTTAGGGAATATATGGACTGGAATTTACTAAAGATAACCCCAAGGAATGTTAAATATATTAAAATTTTTTAGCAAAAGTTGATTCTAATTAAGCAGCACCAAACCAAAGTGGTTAGGAACACTTCACCCACAGGATCTCAGAGAGACTTTTATAGAGAAAAGACTGAAGCAAAGTAAAGAAATTATTGATTGACTGTAGTTTATAGCTTAAAAGCCTGGTTGTCTATATGTGATTGGTTGTTCTTATGTTTTAATTTCTTGACCTTTTACCATTCATAGGCTTAGGTTTGCTTTGCTTGCCATGAAAGCTACCATGACATCAAAGCCTCCTTGTTTAATAATTTGACAAGTTTATGGTCTATTTAATGTTCTATCTACTACCTGAATATCATTGTTTGATTTTCATGTTATTTGGTGTAAAGAGTTTTATATGATCATAGAAATGAGCAGGTTTTGTTTCAGTAGAGGCACAAGTACACATGTATTTTTAATTTCAATTATTTTACTGGTAATAAATTTTGGGAAACAAATTATAAAATTAAAAACCGTGATATATTATCAAGATTGAAGAAATGCTATCTATTTCCATTTTTTTCATATATATAATGTTTCCATGTTTTTATTAAGAGGCATGCTGAAGCCATAACTCAGCCCATCACTTATACCTGCCCCACCTCATGCAGTAAAGATTTGGTACTTAACATATATAGTTTCAAACTTATAGAGCATAAAAATCTCTAATGCCAAAATTCTATATTTGTTGAGTATTTTGCTTGTTTTTTTACTTTGGTCCAAAAGATACTGTGGCTTTAAAACTTTATACTATTTTCTTGAGCAATAAATTCACTTAAAGTGCAAAGTAATATAATATAGCAATTGGTGGTACAAAGCACTTCAAGTTGAAGCAATGTTTTTAAGTTAGTTTTAAAAACATTGATTAAATTTTATTCAGCTATAGAACATATCAGTTTAGTTTTCTTAGCCTAAGGATTATACATGTCTACCTTATGCTTGTAATAACAGATTTTTCCACCATTTGCTACTTTACTAAAAAAATGTTTAGATGACTGAAAAATACATAGCAGACATTTAACAAATTGCTATTAGTGAAATGATGTTAAAGGTCACATGTTTCATTTTAAATAATGTTACCTGTTAATTAAAAGTGGCAGATACTGAAGTAATATCCAAGAAGGTAACTGATTCTTTTAATCTCATTAGGAAAATGTGAAATATAATTTGCTTATGAGAAAAGAGAACATTGTAATATTTCTTCTGTAGGTTCCTTTTTTCCAAGACAGAAAAATTGCTCACCTATATAAAAAGCTCCAAGGTAAAACAATTGGAGGAATTATATATAAAAAACGAAGTTAGCACTTTGTATTAAAATCATCAACCCCATTACTTAAGAACAGTCCGTTAAAATTCATAAGCTCTTAAAGTCTTTTTTTGGTCCCAGCAGGTTTGGCTCAGTGGAAAGAGCATCAGCCTGCGGACTGAAAGTTCCTGGGTTCAGTTCTTGTCAAGCGCAGGTACCATGGTGGCAGGCTCCTTCCCAGCCGGGTCCCTATCAGAGCATGTATGGGAGGCAACCAATCGATATGTTTCTCTCACATGGATATTTCTCTCTGTCTTTCCCTCTCTCTTCCACACTCTCTTAAAAATCAATGAAAAAATATCCTTAGGAGAGGATTTTAAAAAAAGTTATTTATTTGAAGATCACACTTGCTTTAGAACAGATTGGTCTTACAATTTTATCCATATTCTTGTTAAACTTATTTCAATAAACATGTTTTTACTTCTTTATCTTCTTTGCCTAATTACCTTCAGATTTGAAGAGGGGTCTATAATATAGAGCTTGATAATACACTCCAGATGTCATCCATCGGATGATATTTACTCTATACTATTTTCTGATATTGTTCTGAATATATGACAGAGTTAACACTTCTCAGTTACTTCTGCAAAAGCAGAATCATAAAGTGAAATACTCACTCTAGTGTTATATAATGGCCATAGATTGGAAGAATTTCAAAAATATTCATAATAATGTGTTGCTATTTGCATACAAACAAATGCATGTTTATAATTATACCTGCTCATTTCTATGATCATATAAAACTCTTTACACCAAATAACATGAAAATCAAACAATGATATTCAGGTAGTAGATAGAACATTAAATAGACCATAAACTTGTCAAATTATTAAACAAGGAGGCTTTGATGTCATGGTAGCATGATAAGCAAAGCAAAACCTAAGCCTATGAATGGTAAAAGGTCAAGAAATTAAAACATAAGAACAACCAATCACATATAGACAACCAGGCTTTTAAGCTATAAACTACAGTCAATCAATAATTTCTTTACTTTGCTTCAGTCTTTTCTCTATAAAAGTCTCTCTGAGATCTCGTGAGTGAAGTGTTCCTAACCACTTTGGTTTGGTGCTGCTTAATTAGAATCAACTTTTGCTAAAAAATTTTAATATATTTAATATTCCTCAGGGCTATCTTTAATAAACTCCAATCCATATGTTCTCTAAACCTATTGATAGTGGTCATATACTATATCCTTGGTGCACTATAATTATGGTATCTACATCACCAGTTATGTCACTGGATGTACTACAAAATATAAATAAACCATGAAAGAATAACAATTGAAAAGAATTAAGTCAAAAGTAAAAATAAATTCTATTTAAAAATTCTTGAAGAAAAAGTAGAGCGAATATTAACATAATGAGAACAATAGCATTTATGGAACTTAAAACAGTGAACTGAAGAGCATTTGTAGCTCTGTATGCTTTTGTCAAAAAAATAAAAATAAAAGAATTAGCCAGGCCAGTGTGACTCAGTGATTGAAAGTTCACTTATGAACCACACTTGTACACACACAGAGACACAAAACTACAAACAAAGCTGGCTTCTAAGATAGATTAGAAAATGACTGAGAATTTAGGACTATCAAAACATGGTTTATAATCACATCCTTAAAATGAGAACTCTATTAAGAAGTTCCTTTTATTCCCTTTAATTTGCTCAGAAAGGCTTTAGCACTAATACCTATACGCTAAAGAGTAAGATTTTTAGAGTACTTCATCGTTTTTGTTTTTGTTTTTTTTCTCTTTTTGAAGCCATTTCTCTTTCCTTAGAGCTGACAACATCCATCACACATTTCCTTTCAAGCTGAAAATATACACAGGGAGTTTTGAATTTTGTGAACTCTTCTATTATTAAGTTTCGTCAATTGTCAGCATCCGTATTCCATTCTGATGATGAATAGAGGCATTATATTTCAGCATTAAAATGCAGTTAGGGTTATAATGAGCATCATTAGGGACTCTAATGGGAATCAGAACTGTATGTCATTTTATTCAGGTTTTTTTAAGTTTATTTGTGTTTTATAAAATATGTTACACGTTTCTACCAAGCAGGTGGGAGTAGAGTAGCATTGTGATGTTAGAAGTACATATATAAATAGCATTCAAACACATCTACTCAGAAAACATTTTGTTTCAATCCTATCTAGTTTATTGGCTCTTACCTTTAGCGGACTTTTAGATAAGAGTCCCTCCTAACATACATTTTTGCTTCCAAGTTTCTTATAAGTCTAGTCTGAGCCTTTAATTAATATACGTTTTAAAATAATTATTGGACATATGTATACTTAAATCTGAATAGATTAAATTATCTATAATAGAAGTGATAAGACTTGCTTTGAAGTTTGACTCATAAAATGAGTTGTTCCTTGATTTTGCCTTACCATATATGTCTGGTAGAACTTACTGTATATGTCTGTTTGCAGAAGTTATGGAGATATATTCACACTTCTCATTCTCCTGTGTGATACCTTGTGTGTTGTAACCACTAATATCTTTATGGAAACTTATTAGGTATTCTTTAATAATGTATAGTTCTATATAGCTTAAACACAGAATAATATTCATTGTCCCAAGCTCATTTTCAATATATTAAATTTTGGTTAACACATTAAGAAAACTTCTTAAAAGTACAACTTTTCAAAATTTAATCTTTTTGTTGTTAATCCTCACCTGATATTTTTTCCATTGATTTTTAGAGAGAGTAGAAGAGAGGGAAGGGCGGGGGGAAAGATTGATGTGAAAGAGACACGATTGGTTGCCTCCTGCACAGGCTCTGGGATCAAACTTGCAAACCAGGTACATGCCCTTGACCAGGAATCGAACCTGAGACCCTTGGTCCTTGGGCTGATGCTCTAACCATTGAGAAAACTGGCCAGGGACAGAATTTAATCTTTATTCCTTTCTTCTGTCGCTTCTTTCAATATTTATGTAAATACAGTTTTTGAAGCTTTCTGTGATATATAATGATTATTTTTTAATCAAAAGGATTGGGCAACCCTCTTCCTAGTTCATATGCCAAGTTAACTTTTATGGTACCTTTCAGTCCCAAATTAAAGCATTAAAGATCTTAGATTTACTTTGAAGAATTACCTCTAGTCCTCTAAAAAATAGATTTTAATGGCAATGAAAGAATATAAGAACTCCCAAATGAAATATCAAACACAACTTAGACATTCCAGGTCTTACTGCTGTATTGGGAACAGAAGTGAAAATCAATGTCTGATAAAGTGCCAAATGCAAATTACCAATGAAAGAGAAACATTGCTCTGGGTATAATAGCAAACTGTATAAGGTGACATCTGAGAGGTGACAGACTTCTGAAGGACATTTCTTAGACTGTGAAGTATGGCATCCGATAAAAATAGTTAAGGTAGAAGTAAGAGATCAAATCCTGATTTCTAACTCACATTGTGTAATTCAAAATAGAGGCTGATTTAAGGGCAAAGAATTATTTCCCCAGATATTCTGAAACAGCATAGTGACCACACGTGGGGTTTTTTCATAGTTACATCTATTATTTCCAAAAATAGTATTCACTATGAAATAATATAATATTTTAAGCATAACAAGTCTGCAGGTTAAAAACAACCTTTAATGAAAAAATGAGCAGATAAAAATACTAATATCAGGTTTTATTTTCATTTGTTCAAGTGCATCTTTCTGGTCATTTCAATAATTTGTTTTTCTTACACTTTAACTTTAAAAACCTGTCACTGGAAAATCTATCACAAATATAAATCATTTTATAAAAATTGTCTAATACTAAATTTTAGAATTACTATGATTTTTCATGGATCTTAGTTGTCATCACATTCAGTCACTCAATGGAATGATATTTCATCACATGAATTAAGGGAAAAAAGGTCACATACACTCACACACACACATCCATCCATGAATCATTACTGTCACTTTTAGATGATGCAAAAATGTTAAATGCTATTAGGTCTATCTCTATATAGAAAATTCAGCCTGCTAATTCTGGGACCACAGTGAGTATTTTCCTGTCACCACAGTCTTTGTTTTATCAGAGTTAAACAACTATGAATAATTTTGTTTTCCAGGAGACTGACCAGCAATAGCCCACCATGCCATCCTTTCTAATATTTCTTTTCATTTTTTAAAGCTGAGCAATAGAGAAAGCTAATGTCTTAGAAACACTGGTTTCATTTTCTGTTTAAATAACCACTTTCTTTTTTGATCTTTTAAATACACAACATGTGACACATTCACAGGTGATATTAGCCAGAAGAGAAAGCAGCCCACGTCTGTTATTTTTATGCGCGTGCTTTTGATGCTCATTATTCCATTCATGAAAAAGTTCAGGGAATTTGTTATGCCTTGATGAGAAAAATGGGATGCATGAACATGGTTGAATAATTATTGTGCTTGGTGTAAGCATAAATATATTTATGTAAGCTTTTAATTTAGTGTTACTTATTTTAAGTGGGAAGGGTTATTTTAAATTGGTTATCATCTATCTAAAGCTTTCATTTCTAATGAGTTATTTTAGACAAGAGGCCAGGTGCACAAGATTCGTGCACTTCAGGGGGGGGTGGTTCTCAGCCCGTCCTGTGTCCTCTTGCAGTCTGGGATCCCTTGGGGGATGTCTGCCTGTTGGCTTAGGCCTGATCCCCCTCTCGCAGTCTGAGCTTCTGGCTGAGCAGTGCTCCCTCTGTGGGAGCACACTGATCACCAGGGGGCAGCTCCTGCATTGAGTGTCTGCCCCTGGTGGTCAGTGTGCGTCATAGCAACCAGTCGTTCCACCATTCAGTAGATTTGCATATTATGCTTTTATTATATAGGATAAGTAGTTTTATGACCACAGTTTATCTTTTTGGTCCTAATGTTGTTGAACCTCTGTTTTTGTTTGTTCGTGGGTTTTTTTCTCATGGTCATTTACCTAAACAGTTATGTTCTATGTCATTTAGTTAAAGATAAAGGTTGACAAAGCATGATCAAATTCTACATGTCATGGAGTTACAAACTCGATGGAAGCAACTGAAGAATATATATAAAGAGACTGATATTTGATATTAAAAGCAGATTGCCATGGGAGTAAACAAGTATAAGTATCTCTAACATATGGGAAATTATTTGAATGATTAAGTAGGAAAGTGGCATCCAAGGAGATGGTATGTAGAAAAATGCCCCCAAAGTAACAGAAAGGATGGAGGACTACTTTTATTGTTCCTTAGGAAAGACTTTTTAGGCAGGAAGTGAAAACATGTGCACATTACTCATAGAGAAATCACGTACAGCCTCTATTTTATTGCTAATCTATTTGCTCCAAAAAAATCTTATTTATCTCACTTCACCCTATGTTGGTGCCCTATAACTCAGGGCAATAATTCTATCTTGGGTTCTTTGATTTGCACAATTTAGTTAAACTTTCACTTTGCCCTTTCGCAACTCTAAAACATTGAATGAAAATGGTAAGAGTTCTTTTTTATAGCTGCATAGTGTTCCATTGTGTAAATGTATCACAGCTTTTTTATCCACACCTCTGCTGATAGGCACTTGGGCTGTTTCCAAATCTTAGCTATTGTAAATTGTGCTGCTATGAACATAGGGATACATATATTCTCCCTTATTGGTGTTTCTGGTTTCTTGGGATATATTCCTAGAAGTGGTATTACTGGGTCAAATGGTAGCTGCATTTTTAATATTTTGAGGAAACTCCATACTGTTCTCCACAGTGGCTGCACCAGTCTGCATTCCCACCAGCAGTGTACTAGGGTTTTCTTTTCTCCACATCCTTGCCAACACTTGTCATTTGTTGATTTGTTGACGGTAGCCATTCTGACAGGCATGAGATGGTACCTCATTATCATTTTAATTTGCATCTCCCTGATGATTAGTGACTGAACATTTTTTATATGTCTCTTGGCCTTCAGTATGTCCACTTTGGAGAAGTGTTTATTTAGGTATTTTGCCCATTTTTTAATTGAATTGTTTGTCTTCTTTTTGTTAAGTTGTATGAGTTCCTTATATATCTTAAAAATTAACCCCTTATCAGATGTATCATTGGCAAATATGTTCTTCCACGCAGTGGGCTTTCTTGTTGTTGTGTTGATGGTTTCTTTTGCTGTGCAGAAGCTTTTTATTTTGTTGTAGTCCCATTTGTTTATTTTCTCCTTAGTTTCCTTTGCCCTAGGAAATATATCCGGAAACATAGTGCTACAAGAGATGTCTGAGATATTGTTGCCTATGTTTTCTTCTAGGATTTTTATGGTTTCACGACCTACATTATTTATTTTGAGTTTATTCTTGTGTGTGGTGTAAGTTGGTGGCCTGGAGAGTATTATGCTAAGCGAAATAAGCCAGTCAGAGAAAGACAAGTATCACATGATCTGACTCATATGTGGAGTCTAATGAACAAAATAAGCTGATGAACATAATAGATCCAGAGACATAGAATCATGGAACAAACTGACAAATTTCAGAGGGAAAGTGGGGGTGGAGGGTGGTTGGGGATTCATTAACTGGGGAACTTACATGCAAATATGCATAGCCCATGGACACAGAAAATAGAGTGGTGAAGGCCTGGGAGGGACTGGTGTGGGGTAGGGGGTCAATGGGAAAACAAACAAACAAGCAAGCAAACAAAGGGGACATGTGTAATACTTTCACCAATAAAGATAAATTTTAAAAAAACATTGAATGTAACAGTGGCTATTTTTATAGTAGCAAAGATGACGGGTTTTTTTGTGTTTTTTTAGGCTTTCACCAAATATCTTACTATTGGGAGAAAAAAACAGAAATGTTCAAGACTGAAAATTTCAGGAAATTTAATTCAATCATGTGTAGTATAGAACACACATGCACACATGTGTTTAAATAATATAGAATATAGAGAAAAGAAAAGCATGTCAAACTTTCTCCAAAGAAGTTTGTTATCATGTGAGGTAACAAACATGCATATAATAAGTTACACATGAGATAAATGATTAGTGCTATAAAAATGTTACAATGGAAAATAGTAGCACAGAGGTGGAAATATTAGATATCATGGACATAAATGCCATCTAGATCAGCAGTCGCCAACCGGTGGTCCACAGACCACTGATGGTCTGTGAGGTCCGAAAGGGTGGCGACCACTGATCTAGATGATGTGCTCAAACAAAACACCCAAACACATAGCATACATGCATACATACACACACATACATGTATACACACATATATGTATATACATGCATATGTATATACAGATAAATAGTGTATATAGATACACACATACACATGCACATAAATTCATTTATATTAAAGTATACCCTATGTAACAAAAGCCTAATATGCAAATCTACCAAACAGCAGGATGACAGGCAGAATGACAGGTCTCTATGATGCACACTGACCACCAGGGGCAGACACTCAATGCAGGAACTGCCCCCAGCCTGCAGGTCCTGACAGCCAAGGTGGGTGCCAGCAGGGGCCCCCCCAGTCATCCTGCCAGCCACCCCACAGATCGGCCCTGATCGCTGGCCCGGCCTAGGGACCCTACTGGTGCATGAATTTCGTGCACTGGGCCTCTAGTATGTATATATGTATGTACATGTATCTATTTTTATGTCTTTAGATATATCTATACATATCGATATTCATATACAAATCCATATCCATATTCATGTCCATGTACAGTGTTTCCTCTGAGCTTCAAAGGGACATACCCAGTTGCTTACAGGAGATAGTTTAGATAGCTCACAGACATCTCAAATTTAACAGGTCCAAGCTGAGCCTTTGAGTTATCTTGGCTCCAACTGATTCCCTTCCATCAGTCTTACCTTCTCACTAATTGACACCACTTGATATCCAGCTGCTCAAGTCAGAAACTACATATTTGATTCTTTCCTTTTCTAACCCCAACATATCAGGCAACTGCAAGCACTATTGATGTGCTCTTCAAAAAATGTGCCCATTCTCCACACAGTGAAGATGTGCCCTTTTCACTGCTATGGCTGGTCTTGCCTCTCGTGTATCTATCAATCCATTCGGCACTCTCCAGGGAGCATAAGAAAAAGAGTCAATCAGATCATATTGCTTGTTAAACCACCTCACATACTCCCTATTTCCATTTTAATGAAATCCAACTGCCCCTTCCTAAACCAGCCATCTCCTGAGCTCAACTTGTCAGTCTGATCATCAGATTCTTTTTTAGGTCCTCTTTTTTCTTTAGGGCTTCTTTGGCATTTCATAACTCTGACTTCTACTCTTTAAATACCCTTAGCTTCATATTTGAGCCAGTTCACCTCTGTAAGAAGTCTTTCCTAAAATTCTACCAAAATTGGGTCTCTAGATCACTACTTTCAAATGTGGGGAGTGGGTATAGTGTATGTCATGATTCTTTTTTTTTTCTTTTTTGCTAGGCCCTATCATAAGTAATGATTGGTCTGTTCACTTGTTTTTACTTATTTCTTGGAAATATCTGTATTGTTAACTAATCATCTTTATTGTTGAGCACCTGAATGTCATAGACATTTGATTGAATGCATACATGCAGGTAGAGGAATGTTCCAGGAATACCAGGAGGACAAAGAAACAGATTCTGTAAAATACATAAAATATTGCCTGGTCCCCTGAGAATGAAGAACAAGTAATGGATGTTTAATGGAGATACAGGAAAGGGAGACTATGAGAATGGAAAATTAAATTAGAACTAGATTGTGGAGGGCATTTGTTTTATTTTTTGAAAGCAGGAAGTCATCTTGTAAGAAAGCACATTGTGAAAATAATTGATGCCAGCTTGGGGAAATGTTGGAAAGAGCTAAAAGTCTGGACATAGTCCATTTAGGAGGCTATTAGAATCATTCATATAATTAATTATGTTTGTTACTCAATAAGTAAAACTGTATGTTTATTCAGCAGATATCATCCCAGTTGAAGTTTCAGGATGGCTATGTTATTCATTCATTCATTTATTTACTCAATGAATATATTGGCTTAGATATTTTTTAACCTTAAGAATCACCATAAATCTAGATAGGTTCAAGAAATGGATGGCCCATTTCAATCCTGGCCTTTTGGCTCTTTGACCTCCTTATTGGCAAAGACTTTTCCTTATCCAGCATCTGCCATCAGCTCCCACATTCACATACTCTGAATTGTAATCACTTTGAAGGGTTCCAACTCTGATAGCAGACACTCTCAGGTCCCAATACACTATTTTCTCAAAAAAAAAAACAACAAAAAACAACAACAACAACAACATTGTCTGTCTTTAACTTCTTGAGAATATCCAGTTCATTAACCTCCATGTTATTTCCCTGCTTATTAGACATTTTTTTGTGTGCAAATCTATTGTAGGGATCTTAAATTCTCATATGTGGTTTAACATCACTTGACATAAAGAAATAACGATTTTTCTCTCTCATTCATTAACTGGCTGTGATAATTGTCAGTTGTTTTTAAACAACGTTAACCAAGATATATGTTTCTTTGCGGAGAAAATTTAGGAGAAACATCTAAGCTCTTTAAACTTCAGTGCCAAAAACCTTGTTTTTACAAATTGTACTTTCCCACTTTTCAAGTTGCTATAAAATAGAAGGAAAACACACCTTCATTTTCTAAGGATGTAAAAATCATTTGACAGAAGATCACCATGGAGCCACATTTTAGACCCTGGATGTGGCTCTAAAACTATAAAATGGATGTGAACACTCAGCCTGCTCCTGGTCCCATGTCTAATAGCTTCAACAGAACTGGTTTAAAGGCTCAGAAAGAGAGATGACATGTGACTACATGGTTAATAGATTCACGCCAACTCTGGAGATTAGACACACACAGAAACTAGTGTGGACCTTTGTATTATAGTGCAATGTATTTGATAGGGGCATGGAAGCCTGAAAACATTTTCATGATTAGTGTCATTCGTTGCATCTAATTCCTTACTCATTTCAGGCAAAATAAATAAATTAACAAATAAACAAATAATTAAACATTTTTTTTTATCCAGAGGGAAATGAGATCTAATTTTGCATCTTCTATTGAATTATGCTTATATGAAGTTGTCCATAGGTTCATTTATTATTTTCTCAATGTGATAAATCATTGTATCTATTAATTCATTAATCCTTTCTACACAGCTGAAACCTAAATTATAGATGATTCCCTGGTTCCCCTTTGTTCACACTTGTGTTTGGGTTGCCAGGGATTGCTAAAGATCATCACTCAACCAGGCAACTATAAAGTTATCCCATTCTGTTTAACAGGACCCATCAAACTGCTCAGAAATTCCACAAGCACTCTCTAAATCTGTTAACTGGTTAACTCTCTGGTTCTCTGCAATATTTTACAGTATTTATTCTTCTCAAATATTTGACCCAGCCACCTTGTCCTTATTATTTGCAAATTAATGTGCCTCCCAATTTACAGAGAAAATAAAAGGACTCCATTTTAACTACCTCAACCTCCTGCCAAATGTGTGGGTGTGTGTATTTAAACTACCTCCTGTGGTCTCTGAATTGGATATTTTAAAAAATCAAAACCCATAGCAAATGATTTGGTTATTTCTGGTAAATATTATCTCATAAAGAACACCCCTTTCAGCAGGTATTTTGTGAAAATTTACCTTAGAAGCCACTTACTTATCTATATATCCTCTTGAGTTGCTGCAGCCACAGAGATGAGGTGACATTGTGGAGTATATGATTCCTATGCTGTTTCATGGGGAGATCAGGTAAATGAAGTGTCAGGATGGGTAAGAAATGTTCAGATGCCACTTTATACAATAGATGTATGATATTGAGAGGTTGACCTACTCTCTATGAATTTCAGGTTTTGTAAATGGAGATTGTAGCCACTACTTCACAGGTCTGCACATGAGAATATTCTTAATTCACATAAAGTGCCATATAAATGAGGAACAGAGTTGGTGCATACTATGTGTCTTAAATATTGATATCTATATGCATAAAGATTCCCTATAGCTCATTTCAAGGAAAAACAGTCTCTCTAAGAAGGCATGGGGTAGTGTGAGAGGCACAAGGAGCAATCATAGGAAGCTAGTTGGTAAAGTAATAAGAACAAATGATTTTTAATAATAATTAGGATGTGTGTGTGTGTGTGTGTGACGGGGGGCGGGGGGCGGGGGAGGGGCAGGTGGCAGTGATCAAAATTGGCAAACTTCCCCAGGGCCAATCAGCATAAGTTGTCAAACAAATATTTCTATGTGATCATGAATAATATTACATCCTGACAGAGGCTTTATCCTTATAAAGAGATCACATTTATTTATTATCATTCTTTTTTAATCCTCACATGAGGATATTTTTCCATTGATTTTTGGAGAGAGTGGAAGAGAGAGGGAAAGACAGAGAGAAATAATGATGTGAGAGAAACACATTGATTGGTTGCATCTTGCACGTGCCCCAACCAGGGTCCAGCTGGGGAGGAGCCTGCAATTCTTAATAATAAAGTATCCTGAGAGTCTTTGTAAACACTAATCTCAAATTTCATAAATCCTACTTTTGGAATTTGATTGACCGAATTTCTTCTGGCATTATGCTTATCTGGTTTTCCCTAAGTGTTTAATGGGAAACAAGGCCAGTTTCTAATTGGAGAAGCTAATACTCCCAGAATTCATATCACATATTCTAAGTAATTACAAATATCTAATTATCATACAAAATAAGTTTTGCTTGCTTATTGTTACTTTTATTCTGTGAGTGGTTTCCCTTGGAATAAGATAAAAAGCTAGGAATTGTGCTTCAAATTAGTGGTTGCCAAAACAATAAAATTTCTTTATTAAGAATAAACATAAATATCCATCCTTTTTCATATTTTGTGTTAAAATATTTGTTTACTGAATAGGAGGGTATTTTTTATTCATTTTATATCTAAACAATATTAAAATTTAATACAAAGTATTTGAAAATTAGCATACGATATCCTTATTTTTAAAAAATGTGAAGTGCATTTTTTTTAAGCATAAGATACTAGCACTAAAAAGTTTTTTTGTTAGCTTTGCTTTTCATTTAATTTTTTTCATTTTTTCTTCTTTATTGATTAAGGTATTACATATGTGTCCTTATCCCCCCATTGCCTCCCACACCCTCCCACTAATGCCCTCACCCCCCTGGTGTCTGTGTCCATTGGTTATGCTTATATGCATGCATACAAGTCCTTTGGTTGATCTCTCCCCCTTACCCCCACCCTCCCCTGCCTTCCCTCTGTGGTTTGAGCAGCTGATCAATGCTTCTCTGTTTTTGTTCATCACTTTATGTTGTTCATTATATTTCACAAATGAGTGAGATCATGTGATATTTATCTTTCTCCGACTGGCTTATTTCACTTAGCATAATGCTCTCCAGTTCCATCCATACTGTTGCAAATGGTAGGAGTTCCTTCCTTTTTACAGAAGCATAGTATTCCATTGTGTAGATGTACCACAGTTTTTTAATCCACTCATCTGCTGATGGGTTCTTAGGTTGTTTCCAAATCTTAGCTATTGTAAATTGTGCTGCTATGAATATAGGTGTGCATATATCCTTTCTGATTGGTATTTCTGTTTTCTTGGGGTATATTTCTAGAAGTGGGATTATTGGGTCAAATGGAAGTTCCATTTTTAAATTTTTGAGGAAATGCCATACTGTTTTCCACAGTGGCTGCACATAAGCACTTACACATATTTTAATATAAATATTTGTGGCAATGAACACACTATTTTGAAATTGACCAAGGGAGATGGTATATGTCATGGATCTCAAGATATTTAGGTCCATGCCTCCAGTGGATATTTCCAGACACATACTTTTAATCAGCTGGTACCCTGTATACATATTGCCACATCAATTTGTATATAGTCTAGCAAAGAATAAAAATAACACTTGCTTCTCCTTTTCCACCAATAAACCTTACTTATATTATTTATCTAAAATGCTTTACATAAAGTGAAAGGAAAAACTAATCCTATTTAATGTGTATCCAATCCTGCAACCCATTTTTACTGGCTCAGGTTATGAACATTATAACATCAGAAGACATATATGCACATTAAGCATTTTCCTGGGTTCATTAAAAGTCAGCAAAATAGTTTACATCAGTTAAGAAAATTAAATTATGACTTCGTATTAAAAGGTGATATTTCCTTTGTTCCAGAGAGGCTATAAAATTCTATATTATAGTGACAATCCATCTAAACTTCAGGCATAGAATTTTGCTGTTTCAGTTCCTTTCAGGCTGTGTCATTATTTGAAATAACTCCCCAAGGCTTATTTACACTTTAAAGAGTTTTTTCAATGCTTAAAAAGAACATTTTCTAATAAAATCCCTCATCCTGAAAGCTAAAGTAATCAGTGCATCTAAATTTGTTTTGACTACATTCATTATTTACGGCATTATTGCCCAAAATTCATGACTGGCAGTGGGAATTCTCTGCATTGCAAGCTGGCTCTCTTGAATTTGATGCAAACCTGTGGTGGCATTATTCATATTGTGGTCATAGTGTCAGCAACAGGGTTCTGAAAACTGTTAGCTATATCATTTTGCTAGCGTCTCTTCCTATACTGTGAACAGAACAATTATAACCTAAGTTTAAATAAGCAGGAATAGTGTTAATATGGGACAAAACAAACAAACAAAAACCTATCAGGGCTTCACTTATTTTCATTTACTAACATTTTCATGTAACATTTGTCATTTTTTTCACCTTGTCACTGACTACTCTTCTACCCATTATAAGAGATAACATGTCTAGGAAGTTAGAGATAGCATTTTCAAATTTGGGTTTCATAACATATTGTATAATTTATTACTTTAGGAACTTAATTTTAATTAAGAGTGGGATTTAGCAAAATATGAAAGTTTACATTTGCTATTGACATAAATATATCTCATGATATCGAATGGGTAACCTTTAATAATTATAGTTTTTATTACATTTTTGCTAGAAGAGCTAAATGGTTTAAAATATGAAATGGAACAATTATTTCAAATATATCCAAAACACTACTTCTTGCATTGGGTGAGGAGAAGTTATTACTTTCATGTAAACTTGTTTTCCAAATATGAGCACATGGAGAACAAATAGACCAATGGAACTGTTGAGAGGTAATTGTCAGGTCATATCTGTGAATTTGACACTCACAGTTAATAATTTAATAAAACCCTGATCTCTGAGCTTTTTTTATTATATAGTATGAAATTGTTTCACCTATCTGAGTCCATCCATGTTGTCTTCTACTTCATTTGTATGTTGTGCAACATTCTTGCAATGTTCTACATATGGCAGGAATTAATTGATGTGTCATGATATCATTTCATTGTTATCCATAAGAAGCAATAAGGGATAATTTCAGATAAAGCCTGTGATTGTGTGAAGTTGTTCAATTTTAAATTAAGAAATACCTTTGAGAGCTCCTGAGATCTCTTAATTAAATGAACTTTCAACCTGTTCCTAACTTTTTCTATTTAAAGGCCAAACCTTTGATGTTGAAAAAGGGCTTAAAGCATATTGTTTAATTTCATACCTTTGCCTTAATTTTCTTCTCTTATTAAATAATTTTAGTTCTGTACTTCCTCTAGTCTTCGGAGTGCACATCACTTAATCACAACATATCAAACTCTTTAATTAAATTTATCTACAAGACATATGAGCCTGGTCCCACTGGTGAACAGAGATCAAAATGCTGACATCTTATGACTGCACTAATTTTCAGTATACTCGGGTAACCTCTCTGCAGTTAGGAAATGCAGTTCATTGTGTTTTACAGTTTAAATGGTCATAGGTAATTTTATAACATATCGCTTAAATAATTTGCAAATTAACTTAAAGTCTTATAAAAAGTGATGTCAGATACCTTAAAGGGAATACACAATCCTAGAAGCAAACAAGTGGCGCTACCAGGTATCCAGCTGCTGCTAGAAACTAAACATTTGTCCCTCAGAATTCATATGTTAAAACCTAACCACAGTATGATGGTGTTAGGAGGTGGGGCCTTTGGGATGTGATTCAGTAATGAGTGTGGAACCTTCATGAATGGGATTAGTGCCCTTACGAAAAGAGCCCTCAGAGGTGTCACCCCTTCCGCCATGTAAGGACCCAGGGAGAAGATGGTTGTCTGCAAATCAGGAAGTGGGCCTCCATCAGATCCCAAACCGCCCTTCTAACCTTGATCTTGGACTTCCCAGACTCCAAACCTTGTTGGAGTTTTTGGTATTTCTGCTATAGCAGCTGGAATGGATTGAGACAGGTACATTATAGCTGTTCTCAACAGATATACGTTGAATTGCCTTTTACGGAGGAGTCTGGTCTTTAAGTGTTAAATTTACAAAGGTGTCCATGTAATTACTGCTGAAATACTTAGTATTTTCTGCATTAGTATTTTCTGTCATAGTAAGAAGAGAATTCAGCACAAGTAATAAAATGAGATATCCAATTGTTATGTTGGTCTGTAGCCAGACTTTTTCTTGATGGCATGCTTTCAAGAAAAGAAGAAAAAAAATAAAACATTTGTTTGCTTGCTGACATTATAATATCTATTTAACTGACCTGAAAAAAAAATGAGGAAAGGTGCTGTATCTCTGAAACTTGATTATTTTGTCATTCACTAAGTTACTGTGATCAATGTGACTTATTGGATAATTTATAATCTCTCAGAGTCATTCCCTCAAAATATTGGCTTTGGTTCAGTAGACATTTGATACTAAATTATTACTTTTCATTTGAAAGCATTAGCTGTTCAACTCTTAAAGCATTAATCAGTACCTTATCAAAATGGGTAATTGGAAAGCGTGGGACCAGATACTCGTGGCTGCTCAGGTTTAATTTTTTCATGTAGACTTGGCTTGTGACTAAAGTCATTTCTATTGCATTTGAAACATTTGATAAAGGATCTATGACCCAGAAGCCCGAAATGATGTATGTTTTATCATTTGACATAGAATTTGACTATGTTTTTATATAATTGTTCACACTCAGGGGAAAAATAGAATCAGGAGAAGCTTTAAAGTTTAAGAATTTGAGAGAAATAGAAAGTATACCCACTTCTGTAAAATTCACTCTCCTGCCTTGGTGCAATAGTTAATATTCCTATTCCAGCATTCAATAACTCAGATGGAATCTCACATAATTAAGGAGTTGTGATCATTTTGATACGTAGTATCAGTTATTAGTTACTCATATTGTAAATGATTCAGTATCAGACAGAAATGGAAACAGGAAAATATGATTTGAACCAAAGACCCAGCAAAACTATTATATCTACATGCCAGAAAGAGAAAGACAAAAGCAGGAAGTAAATAGATAAAGAACTCCACACTGTTAAAAATAATTATATTTTTAACAGTGTGGTATAATTGACACACAAAGTAATTAGGTAAATGTGATGTACTGTAATGTTTCTTCACCTGTGAAGAATGATCACAAAGATGCAAGCTCAGTAATTGCTCTAATTACCAGAGATTCTCCTGCTCAGGTATGTTAAAATGAAAAACATTAATTCATCTCTCATGACACCACAACACACTTAGATACCTTAAAATAATACATATATTACTGCATTACATGGAGAAAGAAAATCTAACTGAATATAGTTTTAATTGCTATGATTCTACTGGGCCAAAGAAATGCAAAATGCTGTGCAGTTCTTAAACTGTAACCTCAGATTTAGGTGATGGCAAAGGAGATATATATATATTAGAGGCCCGGTGCACAAAAATTTGTGCACGGGGGGGCGGGGGGTGTCCCTCAGCCCGGCCTGTGTCCTCTCGCAATCTGGG
>NW_005369942.1:4359823-4375755 GCF_000412655.1 Myotis brandtii
CCCAACTGCCCTCCCCTGCTGGCCATCTTGTGCCTACATGGGGGCGGCCATCTTGTGTGTTGGAGTGATGGTCAATTTGCATATTACCTCTTTATTAGATAGGATATTTATATATGTGTATATATACATATGTGCATGATAGAATATTTATGTTTACCTTTCAGTTTACAAAAATCTTATGAGCCCAATTGGCATGGCTATGTGGTTGAGCATTGACGTATGAATCAGAAGGTCATAGTTCAATTTCCAGTCAGGGCACATATCTGGATTTCGGGCTCAATTCCTAGAGTGGGGTGTGCAGGAGGGAACCAGTCAATGATTATCTCTCATCATTGATGTTTCTATCTCTCCCTCCCTTTCCCTTGCTCTCTGAAATTAATAAAAATATATTAAAAAAATAAAATAGACAACCTTAAAAATATTATTAAATCATTATTTTAAAGAAAGAATCATCAATTTTATCCCTTGCCTTTAGGAAGACCTGTAAACAGTTACAGTTCCTAATTTTTAAATAAAATAAAAATTTTGGAAAAAAGCATAGTTTACATTTCTGAAAGTTTATTCCGATGTTCAGTCATCTATGCCGTCTGAAAATTTCAAAATTAATGCACCACATTTGCAGCATAGTGAAGTCTGCAGATCTAACCTCCTTCCTCACCCCCTTTAAATACAGAAGGAGACATTTTACATGCCATGGCACATCCTAAGCATGACCTTATCAGGAACTCCATGTGAAATGAAGGGACAAAATCAGAATTGCTTTTGGACTCACTGCAGCCTGCCTACCTCTGGTAGCCTCACTCTTCAGCCTCAGTCACCACCCTCAGGAGGTCAGGCTTCACAGTGGAGCCCTTTGCAGACTTTCCATCCCTCCCAGCACCCTGTTCAGGATACAGTCAGTTTCCTAAAGCAAAACCGGCATTTCTTTTCCTTTTATTTGCTGAGCACTGAGAGCACTAATTCCTTAATTTAATAAACTGTGACAGTGTGTTAATGAGAGCCAAACCATTTGTATATTCTAATAGTAATTTCTGGAGATCATTATTTCACCTCAATTTAGAGAAGTGCCTCTAGCAATAGGAATTTCATTCCAGATGTAAACAGAGCAGGGCCCCATAGTAATGTGGAACTCTCACTGTTCTATCATCTTTGTCTGAGTTATTTGTACTCTGTGTTCTTTGTTCAGGGCTGGCCATCAGTAGACATAGGGAGGGTGAAGGGGTCAGATATGACCCAAAGCACTGTCAGCTCTGTGTAGAGTGGGGACTTTGCTTCCATTGAACTGGGAGCTCCAGCAACAACCTTGCCCTCTTCCCAGAACCACCATTACCATATGAAAGAAACTCAACTTTAAGCATAACTTAACCTTTCAGTCACCAAGAGGGTGCATGGCCATGCTTTGAACAGACTTTAATTCAAAACAGCAAATGATGGTCCGAGGAAGGAAGACATGCGTGTAGACATAGATTCTGCTTTTATTTCTTTCACAGATTGTCATGTATTTACAAGCTATCCAATGTTTTCTAATTTGTAAGAGCTTAAAATAACAAAGATTTATGAAACAGTAATAGGGGAATTTGGATGCTCATTCAAGTCGCTGATACACATGATTTTATAGTGAACAGATTAGAGAACATAGCGTGGAAATATGTGCCAGTGTGATCTCTCAGAAAAGATGAATAGTAATCTACATAAGACCAATGCCAGCTACCCAGCATGCTTGTGTTGAAGGGGGAAATTGTCAGGAAAGGGTGTGGGGTTATGTTCAAAAGGATAGAGCTGGGCAGTAATTAGGACAGCAGAGGTGAGAGCACAAGGTCATGCACCCTGTACAGAAGGACATAGTTTTTGGAAGCCTGACAGGAAGCAATGAGAGTGTCCCACATTGCTGGCTAGAAGACAAATCAAACCCATTGAATCCCAGTCTGTTCTGAAGCTCTGTTCAGCACCCAACCACACACACACACACACACACACACACACACACACACACACACCGTGATTCAAATACATGTACTACAGTATTTAAAAGCTTCCAGTTCATATATTTTTATGCCATTAAGTCTAGCAAAAGATCTAAACATCCCTAAATCACATCCTACGCACTCCAAAGCCAATCTCTAGGATCAGGAGATACTTTTATACTCATTTTATGGATGAGAACCCTAGACACAAAAAATTAAAGAAGAAAGGTTTATGCTTTAAACAATCATGAAGGTCATTTTTAATAGGAAGGAAAATCTTTCAGGATTAGTTTTCTGATAATTTTTAAATCTTTCATGTTTATGAAATTTACTCATTTTAGCTTTACTATTTTAGAAGATAACTATATCAGAAGAAATACATCCCTGGCCAGGTAGCTTAGTTGGTTAGAGCATTGTCTGAATGTGCCAATGTGTGGGTTTGATCCCCAATCAGGGCACATATAAGAATAAACCAATGAATGCATAAAGAAGTGGGACAACAAATCAATCTCTCTCTCTCTCTCTCTCTCTCTCTCTCTCTCTCCCTTCCTCCCTCCCTCATTCCTATCTCTCAAATCAATAAATAAAAAATAATTAAATGCATAATATTAGTGTCAATGTAAGAAACATCCAAACCTGTAGATGATTTTTAATGAGCTTATTTGAACCAAACTGACAACAATGGCTTGGAAGCAAAATTTTAATTGTTTGAGAAAATGCTCCATAGAATGGCAGTTTTGCAGCTTATTTTATACACTAGAGGCCTGGTCCATAGATTCATACAGTGGTGGAGTCCCTCAGCCCAGCCTGCACCCTCTCAAGAGATTGTAGCAGTGCGGGAAGCAGCAGGTGGCTGGGGAGGAGCTCGAACCAGGGCCGGGCATTGCTCCTGCTCATCCAGGCCCCACTGGGCCTGCTGCTGCCACCACTTGGTAGTGCTGCCACTGCCCCGGAAGTGGGAGAGGCTCACACTGCTGCAGCTGCGCTCACCAGCTATGAGCCTGTCTTCTGGCTGAGTGGCACTACCGCTGTGGTAGCACACTGACCACCAGGGGCCCCTCCTGCATTGAGCGTCTGCCCCCTGGTAGTCAGTGTGCATCATAGTGACCAGTTGACCGGCCATTCGGTTGTTCAGTCGCTTAGGCTTTTTTATATATAGAAGATTAGAATCAAAGGAGTAGACGAAAGGAGGGTTACATGAAATCCATTGGTGATAGATTAGGGAGACACAAGAAAGCAAAGCAGGGAAATCTTTGAGATTAGATAAAGAGAAGGGGAGGTGGGTGGGTGGGTGAGAAGAGATCAACCAAAGAACTTGTATGCATATATGCATATCCCATGGACATAGACAATAGGGTAGTGAAGACCTGGGTTGTGGTGGGTGCAGGCGGGCTAGAAGGGGTCAGTGGGGGTGGGAAAGGGGACATATGTAATACTTTCAACAATAAAGATTTTTTTAAAAGAGTAAAATGAATGGACACATACTTCTTTTACATTGGTGGTGGGTACAGGATAGATAACAGTTAACGTTTACCCACATAGAGATAGTGTGCGGGGAACAAGATAACTATGAAGGGTTTTGTGGTCTCTACTCTGGTGGGAGATTGTGTCCTGCAAAGTCTGGAAAAATGGGATTACTCTGACATTTCTAAAGTATGTTATCATAGATGCAAAATGACAGTAGACAGGCTCACTTTGTTAAGGAAGATTCCAGCCTAGAACAAGACTACCCCCATGCCTAGTTAAGAAGTTTTCATTTTAGACCATGCTATGTGCTTACTCAGGTGGGTCTCTGAGTTCATAAGGCCCACCTTGTAGGCCTCTCCTGAGCTTGTCAGGTTGTAGCCCCATTTTCGTTCATGTTGGTGACAGAGTATAAAGTTCTTATGTGCTATGGCTTTATTCTCTGTTTTTCTATATGTTTATTCTTTTGATAAAAAAATGAAACTCTCCTTGAGAGAAAGATGAATAAAGTTATAAACACCAACTTTAAGCCCACTATTAGCAGACTAAATATTAGACAGATATTGCATTTGAAGGATACATCGCTTTACTGGTGATGGCCTGTGTGAGGAATTATTGCTTTAGTTCCTCCTGTCAAAACAAAATGAGAAGTGATACGATATTATAGGAGAATTATAATGCTGTACAAATAATAAGGTACAGAGAGAAAGTAGAAGATAATATGCAATCAAACATAAATTTTATAATTCTAATGCTGAGGCATAAACCCATGATATCCATGCATATTGCAAATGTCTGCCAGCATACAGTTTTTGCATTAATAAGCTTTATTCATCTCTTTTTTCTTTTACTTTGACTTTCCGGAATTCAGTTGTATTTCTTATCTAACCAATGACATTTATGATTGGAAGAAAGTTATGTAGTGTGCCTAAAATTAGTGATGGTGAAGCTTATCTCTCAGAATTCTATATGTATACATATATAATCCTAATAATGCTGTTTATCATTTATGTAAATCCATATTTGCATTAATTTTTTATCTCATTCAGAAATCAGAATCAGATACCAGTATTTTTAGATTTTCACAAACAGCAATAGTGCACTTGATTAAAATGGTTTTTAAAAATTTTCAATCACAAATGTATCTATTCTATTTCATTGTTTTTAAAAAGCACATTACAGGCCAATTTTAATATTATGATATTTTCTAGCTATAACACATTTGATTGTTAAAAGTAACTTTGATACCTACTTCTCCTCTATGTTCTCATCAACATCATTGTTTTATAATATTTTCCCAAGCTAACTGACTTGGTGAACTTGTCAATATGATTTCATTTCAGAGACAAATATTTTATTAATCCTTCAACTATTTAGGGAGCACCATTTATTCCAGGCATTTTTTTAGTCATCAGGGACAGAGTAGTGACAAATAAAACTCCAGCCCTCATCTACTTTACATTTTAGAGAAACAAAACCATTAATAAACCCATTTTAAGAATAAATATTTATCTGGTAGATAATAAAAGTAATCATTATTTGATTAAAATAAATAAATAATTTTAATTCTATTAAAATAAATGAATAATATTATTTCATCTAGTGGCAAGTGTCATGGGGAAAATACAATATGGCTTCAGAAAGAAAAATAGAACTTGAATCTGACAACTGGAAGCTGTTTCATTCTTTCTTGTGGAGGAAAACAAAATTTTATTAAATTCTAAGACATTTGAACATTTTATAAAAATTCTAGTGTTCAGAGATTTCTAAGTAATCCATGCACAACACAAGGAAGACCATCATTTTCTGCTTAATAACTGAGTGGTGATTGAAAGTAGTCAGTGAGTCATGGAACTCCAAGCTTTCCATTTTAATGACATAACAAGAATAAGAACTGAACCACAGGACAGATGTGACTATATTCCTCCTTAGTGCTCTAAAATGGACTTTGTTCTATCTTTCTTCATCACTGGGCTTACTACAAAATGAATAGTTAGATTATTTTGTCTTAACTGTTGTTTGTTTTTATTGTTTCTGTTTGGTTGGCAGAATGTCTTGTGTGTTTGGTTAGAATAAGACAAAACTGATTGAAAACCCCTATTTTCAGCTCTGAAAATCTCTATTTACAGGGACTACAAATATAGGTTTTCCTTGACAAGCCTGATTCAAGCCTGTTGTTTCACAAAATTATTACTAACTTTAAGAGATTATTAGCCTAAGTAAGTAGTACAATACCGTATACTAGTCTGAATACTAAGTGTATAAAAATTAAAAGAAATAATGTCAAAAGGCAACAATGTTACATGGACAAAATGATTTTTTTTCATTGTGGACAAAGCTAAAGAACTTACACTCTGAAAAACAAGTAGTTAATTCATCTTGGTCAATTACTCATAGATATAGTTGTAACTCACAGCTATTAAATGGTTTGGAAGTTAGCAACCAAACTTCATATACACAAGCAAGTTGACTGAGAGATTGATTTAATGAAGTACATTATTACATGGACAAAATGATTTTTTTTCATTGTGGACAAAGCTAAAGAACTTACACTCTGAAAAACAAGTAGTTAATTCATCTTGGTCAATTACTCATAGATATAGTTGTAACTCACAGCTATTAAATGGTTTGGAAGTTAGCAACCAAACTTCATATACACAAGCAAGTTGACTGAGAGATTGATTTAATGAAGTAAGTTATAATACTATGTTATTAAGGGAGCAGTATAATTTAAACTAGATCACTTTTAGGAATGAGCAAAAAAACAATTCAACAAACAACTGGGAAATACATTAACGGAGGAAAAATAAAATCAAGCAGATGAATAAAGGTACATTAGAACATGATATGCATTATGTGGAAATCTGATTATTTCAACCGAAGTATAGCAACATAATAATGAACTCAAGTTATAACTGAGATTTCATCCCTGAAGTACCATATCCAGAAAATGACTAAGGATTGATGACTATACCTCAATATATTTATATTTCTTATGACTCTGATAATGACACTGGGAAATTAGAAATCTTTCTAGTTTATTGAGGCCAATGACTAAGGGTAAATTGGATTAAAAATAAACATTGTACTCTATTCTCCTCCCTGGAATGTCATTTACCATAGATTATCATAGAAGTTCAAATGTAAAACACACCTATTTTACAACATGAATTTAAACCAATGGGAGACTTTTTACAATTGTTATAATTTGAGGAAAAGAAATAATTTTAATTTATTTCAGTTAAATAATCACTACAAGGTAAGTTTTCTAAATGTTGAAAATGATTTACCTGACCATTCAAAATACAACATATTTAATTAGAAATTAATGAAATAGCTTTCATTCTAAGGAGTTAGTGTTCATTTATTCAGGCAAAGTTCACAGCCAGTATTGGGCATGGCATAAAATTGTGTAGTATAGAATCCTATATAATAAAGAGGTAATATGCAAATTAACCCTCATGCCCTCACAAGGTGGCTGCCTATGACCAGGCCGGCAGGGGGGTTAGTGAGGGACGACCAAATGACTGAACAAGCAGGTTGTGTGAGGTGACCAGGCCAGCAGGGGAGTTAGTGAGGGATGACCAAACAACTGAATAGCAGGCTGCGTGGGGCAACCAGGCCGGCGGGGGGAAGGGGGAGCATGAGGGCCAACCAGGACAGCAGGCAGGGCAGTTGGGGGTGACCAGGGCAGCAGAGGGGGGCAGTTGAGGGCTACCAGGCCAGCAGGGGGGGCAGTAAGAGGTGACCAGGCCGGTGGGGAAGTACAGTTAGGGGCAACCAGGCCAGTGGGGAGGGTTGCAGTTGGGGGCAACCAGGCCAGAAGGGAGGCAGTTGGGGGCAATTAGGCTGGCAGCAGGGGTCAGTTAGGAGTGACCTGGCTGGTGGGGGGACAGGTTGGGGTGATCAGGCCAGCACGCAGAGGCAGTGAGGGGTGATCAGGCCGGCCGGGGGGGGGCAGTTAGGGGCAACCAGGCAGGCAGGCAGGTGAGCGATTAGGAGCCAGTGGTCCAGGATTGTGAGAGGGATGTCCGACTGCCAGTTTATGCCTGATCCCCGGGATTGGGCTTAAACCAGCAGTCAGACATTTCTTGAGGGATCCCGGATTGGAGAGGGTGCAGGCTTGGCTGAGGGGATGCCCCCCCCCCCGTGCATGAATTTTGTGCACCAGGCGTCTAGTCTTATAATAAAAATAATATATCACTTTTGATCTAAACATCAGGACTAGTTACTATTATGGGATTTCTGTTCTTGCAACCTGTTTTTCCTTCTCATGTTGGAAGTTAGTTCATTCTTTATGCACATTATGATCCATGTTTATTAAGTACAGTTCACCTCTTATTATGTAACTTATATATCAAACATCCCAGGCATTGGTTTTTTTGCCTAAACATAGTTTTTTTTTCTTTTATTTGTTTCTAATTATATTTCATTTTGCTGTAGTGTGTGCATATTTCTAAGTTACCTGTAGTTATTTTAAGACAAGTTTCAATGCAATTCATTACAAATAAACAAATACCAAATATATAATTGTAGAAAAAAAGAAAATGATTGGTGGAATGTGTGTCTAAATCAGATTCTTCTTCCTGTGTTTCTTTACATCCTCAGAATCTCAAGGAGTAAGACTTGTTTCTCTCATCACAGTTCACTCCCTACCTCCCCATACCTTGATCTCACTAGTAGAATTCATAAACCTTAGCTGGCTGGATAAGGATGGCTAAAGAAGTGTATCTTATACCTACACTAAGGCTGTTAAATTTTAAATGCAGCAAACATCATATGGTTGATTCTTTTTAAACTATCAAATACCCACAGTGGTCCATCTGAAGGAATTATGCTTTTCCTATAGTATCATAGTAGGGTTACTCTGTGTCAAAGTGTTTTCTACATGACCTTTCCTCCCCACCATCCTTTATTTCTGGATGTTTGATTATGAGGAAGATATTGTCATTTTATATGTGTCCTACCAACAATAGAGATCAAATGAAGTTAAGTACACTAAAGTGAAGAAGAATAATTAAAAAAAACTTAATTAGAGGGAAGTGGACTTGTGTTTTAAAAGTTTCTTCAATAATACCTCTACTAATATAAATAAAATTTAGTTTTCCCCCCACAGTGTTTGAAATTTGAGTACATTTCTTAGAAACAGGACTTATTCAACATATATTTATTGAGGATCTGCTATGTTGTAGACAAGTGGTGTATGGCTGGGACAACTGGTATATCCCTAAACCCTGTCTCTACTTTTTTCTGCAGAGGCTGCCCAGCTAGACTCTGTATTCCCCCAGCCTCCTAAAAAGTTACCTGTGGCTGAGGAACAAATGATTTTCTGGTAAGAAATATATCCAACTTGTCTGAATTCACCCCTAAAGTTCACAGAACCAGGCTGGAGGGCCCCTGTTGGCCAGTGTGAAAGGATATTGTCACTGTTCTGAGCTCATCCCTCTTAAACCCCACTCCAGTATACAGGTCACTTGGGCTCCTCCCCTGAATCTCCTCAGACCACCTGGAAGCCACAGTCTGGAAAGAAAGAAATCATGCCCGGGGCAGCACAGGTCCTCTTGTACTTGCTGAGACATGATGGCAGGTGCCCACTCTGATTTCTTATTTATATCATGTCGATTGTGAAAATGTTGAAAAAAAACCTTGAAAATAATTTTTGCTCATGTGTTTTCTATTTAATTATTACATCTGAATATACTTATAAAATATGTGTATAAAGCATATGAGCATAGAATTAAAAGCCTCCTCAAAATGTTTCAAGCACCCTTCTTACAAAGTACTAGAGGCCCAGTGCACGAAATTCGTGCACTCTGTGGGGGCGTGCCTCAGCCTGGCCTGCACTCTCTCACAGACGGGGAGCCCTCAGGGGATGTCCAACTGACAGCTTAGGCTTCTGGCTGAGCGGTGTTCCCCCTGTGGGAGCGCACTGACCACCATGGGGCAGCTCCTGCGCTGAGCGTCTGTCCCCTGGTGGTCAGTGCACATCATAGCACTGGTCATTCCACCATTTGGTCAATTTGCATATTAGCCTTTTATTATATAGGATTATTACTTGGTAATTGGAAAAAAAATTGGCTTAAACATGTAAATTACACTCCATGTTTAAACATGTTTTATTTCTTTTGGAGAATGTGTGATAAGTATGAAATAGAGACAAGAATACATTTCGCTTTAAACTAAAACTTGAGGACTGACCTTATTGCTGTCATTTACAAAGCTGTTTTAAATGACATAATTAGCTAAATATAGCTGTCTGTAAAAAGAGTGCTGAAGGGAGTTTGCATAAATATCATTACTACTCTACCAACAAATCAGTTTGCTAATCTTCATCTTGTTCCCTCTCATTCTAATGGTGTTCCTACTTCAATGAATATATGGTCTGTTGTGTGGGGAGGCACACCGGGAAATGGTTTCACAAACAATTGTACACATTCAGCTGTGACAAGTGATCTATAAAAAGATACATAGTGCATTGAAACCAGTTAACGGGAAGTCAACCTGGTCAAGAAGCTCCTCCAAGGCTCCCATGAGGAAGTGGAGTTTACCTGAGATATAAAGGTTAATGGAAAGCTGAAGAGAAAAAGGAACAGAAATCCAGGAAGAGCCTGTGGCCTGTGCATGAACTTGTGGAGAGAGCAGAATGGATGGGAAATGAGGGCTGAGGAAAGGAGCATGGCTGGAGCATAAAGCTCATGGCGATGCTTAGCATAAGGGGAGGCTGATAGGAAGGTACTCAGCAGATAAAACAAGCACTTGGGGGCAATGTTAAAGTCCATTGTTTTGGTGTCCATAAAACTAAATATGTATAGGATTCGATGAGAAAGCATTGAAAGTGGTTCTCCTCCTGGAGTTTAAGAACCACCTGCAGCCTGTTCAAACACGACTACCCTGGAGTTTCTGATTCAGGCCAGAGAGTTTACATTTTTAACACATTCCCAGTGATGTCCCTGCCTCTGGTCTTGGGAGGACTTTAGTTACATAAAACTAACTAAGGGACTGTGGTATCCCACTTATCACTTGCCACATAAACCCCTCAAAAACTTAGTGACTTAAAACAATTTATTATGAGATTTCATGGCTCTTTGGGTTGGATGAACTTGACTGGGTTGGTTCCTTCTGAGGGCTTTGAGGACGAATGTGTTCTGTGCTCCTGGTAGTTGTTGACAACCTTTAGCATCCATTGGCTTGAAGATCTCTGCTTTCATCTTTACATAACATTCTCCTGTGTGTTTGCACCCAAATTTCCCCCTTTTAAAATGACACCTGTCACATCTTATTAGAGCCAGCCTAATGACCATATTTTATCTTAATTATCTCTGTAAAAATCTTATCTCCAAATAACACATTCTGAGATACTGACTGGGGATAAGGATATCAACATACAAATTTTAGGGGGACATAATTCAACCCATAAGATAGGGTCAGATCTGATTCAAAGGGAGGATTACAAGAGGATGTGAATACTGGCAGGTCTGGTTCATTTATTGGGCCAGCTTTGAGTAAATGAAGGGCACAATCTTTCTTTCCATATCTTATAAAGTGTTTTAACTTATAAAACCAAATGTCACTTAAGTGACTTTTCAGTGTTTATATTTTTTCCTATGGTGCTCAACTACATTTTTGCTAATTCAATTCTCCAAATTACATATTTCATTTCAACTTGCTTATTTGGTGGCAACCAGTTCACTACTCTATTCAAACAAGCAGGAACTTATGAAGAGACATTTTTATATTTTCTAATGTCCGAACACAAAATATTTTCTGGAATTCAGCTATTCATTTTATGTGCGTATTATGTGTTGTCACTTTACTGATATCATTTTCTGAAATATAAATACTTTCAATTTATTGCTTGATTATTTAGCAACTCAAGTCCAATGAATGCAAATGCCCAGTATTAAAATTATGAGTTGAACTGACAGATTCCTTCACTCATTCTTTATTCAGTTTCATTCATATGGCAATAATTATCCCCAAGTCATATTTCTCTAATTATTATTTCAATGTTCTTTCAATGAAAGGATACTTGCATTTAAATCATTTTATGCATACTATTCAAATCAAATCATTTCAACCCAAGTGATTACATTTCTTTATACCACTAGCAAAAAATCACATTTGGAAGATAAATGACACAAAAAATGTGTCAGGATAGATTAAAACACTTTATAAAATACTAGAAGCCTGGTGCACAAAAATTTGTGTACTCAGGGGGGTACCTCAGCACGGCCTATGCCCTCTTGCAGTCTGGGATCCTTTGGAGGATGTCCACCTGCTGGCTTAGGCCAACTCCCTGGGGGATCGGGCCTAAGCTGGCAGTCAGACATCCCTCTGGCAGCCCAGGAGCCCTTGGGGGATGTCCACTTGCCAAGTCGGACATCCTTAGTGCTGCTGAGGAGGCAGGAGAGGCTCCCGCCACCACCGCTGTGCTGGCAGCCATCAGCCTGGCTTGTGGCTTAGCAGAGCTTCCCCTGTGGGAGTGCACTGACCACCAGGGGGCATCTCCTGCATTGAGCATCTGCCCCCTGGTGGTCAGTGTGTGTCATAGTGACTAGTCATTCCCAGTTGTTCTGCTGTTAGGGTCAATTTGCATATTACCCTTTTGTTATATAGATTGAAAGAAAGATTATGTCCTTCCTTTACTCAAAATTCACCTAGAATTAAAACTAGAGTTACTTTAACAATAAATTCAGTTATCTTTTTTTCCTTCACAGTTTCCAATTTTTTATTCATATAAATCAATTGGTAAGTTAATATCTTGTGATTTTAATAGGGAATAATTCTGAAAATTGAAAATTATTTCATGTGGCCACCAATGAAAAAGTATTTTAAATGAAATTTCAATAACCATGAATTATGTTTTGAATAAATTTGATAGACTAACCTGGCAAAAATGAAAAATAAAATCTTTAAAAATGAATATATGCACAGATAGTTAACAAAATATATACAAACATTTAAGAGAAGGGTAATAGTAAAATAATTATAATATTAATTATTGAAAATATAAGTTAAGTAATACCCTCCTGTATTAATAAACCACCTACCACACATTCTGATTGTTACATATTAAATAAATATGAAGCTTAGGAAAAAAATATTAATATGATTTTTCTCTAGAAATAATTTAACTGTTTCTACATTTAGTTTGAAAATGGTTAGTATTTACAACCAATAATATATACTTGAAAAATTTTAGCATATAATAAAAAAAATCTCACTAGCAAGCTCATTATTTTACTTTCTATGATTTTCAAAATGAAGCTTAGAATGCATTGTTTGCTAATTTCCTGATGGAATTTCCATCAACAAAAATTAACATTATGTCTCTGGAAGGCTGATGATACTTATTTTGGGAATCAGTATAAAGGGATTTGGGGAATTCCTAATATGAATTGATGGTGCCTTTTCTATGCATCTCATTAGAGTCATGAAGTAAGTTGAAATTTGAATCAAGGATAAATAACAGAACAAAATATAGAAAGCTCATTGAAATTTAAAGTTTAAGAACTATTCAAAGGAATATGTTATTTTGTATCTTAAGGAATAGCTTCCCCACCCAATTTTAAGTGCCAGTAAATAGAAAAATAGAAGTCTAAATTTAATTTACTTAAACAATAAAATACAGTTATTCAAGCTTGAATCACATGCTGTATATATGCTTTAATTTCTTCTCGTTTACTATTATAGTGCTGAAAATAATATATCTGATAATATATTCACATCCAATATATTTAAGAACTTATACAATTGAATAGCAAAAAACAATCTGACTTAAAAAATGGCCAGAGGAACTGAACAGACATTTTCCAAAGAAGACATACAAATGGCCAACAAGACAGGAAAAGGAACTCAACATCACTAAACATCGGAGAAATGCAAATCAAAATCACAGTGATATATCACCTCACATGTGATAGAATGAGTGTCAGCAAAATGACAAGAAATTACAAGTGTTGGTGAGGATGTGGAAAAAGGGAACCATTATGTACTGTTAGTGGGAATGCAAGTTGGTTCAGTCACTATGGAAAACAGTATAAAGGTTTATAAAAATTAAAAATACATGAACCACATGATCCAGCAGTTCCACTGATGGGTATATATATCCTAAAGGAAATGAATACAGGATATTGAATTGGTATCTGTACTCCCATGTTCATGGCAGCATTATTCATAATAGCCCAGAAATGGGAACAACCTAAGTGTCAACATTGGTTGGGTATACATATACACAATGGAATACTCTTCAGCCATGAGAAAGAAGGGTACCCTTTCGTTTGCAACAACATAATACCTTGAAGGCATTATGCTAAGTGAAGTAAGTCAGATGAAGAAAGACAAGTACTGTATAATAGCATTTATATATGGAATCTAAAAAAGCAAAACTCATAGAAACAGAGTATAATGGTGATTACCAAGGGTTGGGAAGTTGGAAGAAAATAGGAGATGTTGATCAAATAGTACAAACTTCCAGTTAAAAGATGAACAAATTCTAGGAGTCTAATATGCAGCATGGTGATCTTCCCCTATAATAAAAGTGTAATATGCTCATTAGACCTGACAGACAACCGACCTTCTGGATGTCCTTCCAGACGACCTTCTAGATGAAGCCAGGGCTGCAAGGGCAGAGGCAGTGGCTGAGGCAGCCGCCGTGGCTGTGAGGGCCAAGGCAAACCCCTGCGGCTGCGAGGGCTGAACCCTTTGCATGAATTTTGTGCATTGGTCCTCTAGTATATAATGAAAGCCTAATATGCAAATTGTCCCATCGACTGGGAGTGTGACCACTCGCTATGACATGCACTGACCACCAGGGGGAGGCACAGAATATTGCAGGCATTGCACAATGTGGCGCTGGCAGCAGCGGCAGTGGAGGCGCTGCCAGCCCCAATGGGCCCGACAAGAGCGGGACCACAGTGGGATGGTGGAGCAGATGAACAGGTGGCACCACGGCAAGGCAGGTGCAAGCAGGGGCCCAATCGCCCCACCAATGGCCCTTCAGATGGTGACCAGTGGCAGCGGGGGGGGGGGGGGACTGTCCGGCTCCCAGGCACTGAGGGAGCCAGGCGGGGGGTCCGGCCCTGCTTGATCATTCCACAGACAGTGACCAGTGGCCAGCAGGCCCTGATTGCCTGATTGGGGTTGGGCCAGGGCTAGGACGGGGAACTGTAGGTGGGTGGCGGTGACCAACCTCCCACAGCACCCAAGCAGGGGGCTTCAACCTCTCACTGGCTACCTGGGGATGGGGGGGTGACGGGAACAGAGGTGTGGTGAGAATGCAGGGTGTCCGCTGAGCTCACTCTCACTCCTTCCGCTACCCTCCTCAAGTGCCATGTGCTGCAGTTGCTGGGACCGCAGGGGCCAGTCAGGCTCTCTGTGGGTTTGTGCAGGAGCTGGTCTGCCAGGCCAGCTGATAGAGAGCGCTCTGCCTGCCTGGCTTCCATGCGGCACTGCTGGGTGGCACAGAGGCCCATGCTGCGGCCTCGCCCGCAGCATCTGGCCATGCTCACCACATCTCTGTATGGGGACTCGGGCGCCGTGACTCAGGTGAGGGGGACATGCAGGGGCCCAGGGTCCCAGGTGCCACACAGGACCCAGAGGTCAGCTGGGACCTGCCCTTCCACGCCAGACGCTTATGCTTCAATCGCCGGCCAGGTCTAGGGGCTGCATCCATGCATGAATTTTGTGCACCGGGCCTCTAGTAGTTAATAATATTGTATTCTATATTTGAATGTTACCAAGAAAGTAGGTCTTAAATGTCCTCACCACAAAGAAGAAATAGTAATTAAATGAGATCATGCAGGTGTTAGATAACATAACACTATGTTAGTATTATTTCGCAATATATAAGTGTATTAAATTAACACATTGTACACCTTAATCTTGCACAATGTTATATGTAAATTATATCAATAAAATTAGACAAATTCTACACGTAGTGTGAAAATTTAAAATTCCAGCATTAAAAAGGATATAATACTAAAAATGAATATACATGTTTATTATATACTAGAGGCTCGGTGCACAAAAATTCGTGCACTCGGGGGGGAAGGGGGTTCCTCAGTCCAGCCTGTGCCCTCTTGCAGTCTGGGACCTCTCAGGGGATGATCACCTGCTGGCTTAGGCCTGCTCTCCAGGGGATTGGGCCTAAGATGGCAATCAGACATCCCTCTGGCAGCCAGGCAGCCCTCGGGGGATGTCCACTTGCCAGCGGGGAGCAGGCCTAAACTGCAGTTGGACATCCTTAGCGCTGCTGAGGAGGCAGGAGAGGCTCCCACCACCACCGCTGTACTGGCAGCATCAGCCTGGCTTGTGGCTGAGCAGAGCTCCTCCCATGTGAGAGCACCCTGACCACCAGAGGGCAGCTCCTGCATTGAGCGTCTGCCCCCTGGTGGTCAGTGTGTGTCATAGTGACCAGTCATTCCCAGTCCTTCTGCTGTTAGGGTCAGTTTGCATATTACCCTTTTACTATATAGGATAGAGGCCTGGTGCACGGGTGGGGGC
>NW_005369942.1:4376369-4392800 GCF_000412655.1 Myotis brandtii
GCCATCTTGGTTGGCAGTTAATTTGCATATCACCCTGATTAGCCAATGGGAAGCGTTTCAGAGGTATGGTTAATTACCATGTTTGTCTATTATTAGATAGGATCGATATAACTGAAATTTTGGGAAGAAACTGATAGGATGTTATTCCTCTACTAAGGGGTTGGGAAATAGCTTCTTATACATGAAAGACTCTATAATTCAGATAGTTGGAAAGTTCACTATAGCTCCTCTACCCCCAGAAACCATATGGTATTATATTTTACAAAAATAAAACATTAAATGAGGCCCTTCAATTTCTAATATATTAAAAACAATTTTTAATATTATGCAGATTATGATAAACAAATATACTTTCAAAAATATTGCAAGAGTTAAAGAGGTTTTATAAAAATCTTTGCAAGGTGGAAAGATCAATTGTATTTCCTTGATATCCAAGGCAAAGATTAACTAACATCATACAACTAAGGCATGGTCAACAGCCCAGACTCCATGATTCCAAGGTCCTACCATATTCACAATGAAGCAAAACCTGTCTATGGCCTGAAGCACTCTAAAAGATGTATTTCCTACTTGACCACTCATCCAGGTTTCCTGCTCTGCTTATCCTTGTTGGTTGTATTTTTGCCACACTGGCCAGCATTCCACACTTTACCCACATCAAGCTCTTCCTGGTTTGGAGATCCTTTTGCTTGCTCTTCCTTTTGCCTTGAATGCTTTTTCCTGGTCTCATTTCATAGTATTGATTTGTACTCAGGTCTTTGTTGAAAACATTCTCTTGAAGATTCCGCCATCTACATTATGCCCCATAGAATCCATAGAATCTTGACAATATTACCCCACTTATTACCTTTAGAGCACTAATCTAACTGTTGTCATATTATTTTTATTTGTCCAATGTTTGCTTTTTCCCTACAATTAAACTATAAGCTCTATGAGGGTAAAAGACCTCATTGACGTTTTTCTGGCCCCTAGCATATTTCTTAGAAATATGTTTGCTTGGCATATCTGTAATAATAAAAGGGTAATATGCTAATTAGACTGGACATCTTCCGGATGTCCTTCCTGATGAAGCCGGGGCCGGAGGGAAGTCAGCCCGGGTCCTGGGTGCCAAAGGGAAGCTGGTGCTAGCAGCCATGGGAAGGAAGGCCTACTCTTGCATGAATTTTCATGCATCGGGCCTCTAGTTTATAATATTTGTTGTGTAACTAAACTTGAATTCATATTTTTCTGGTTCAAGAAAAAGTGAGTAGGCTGCCTAAATAGGTATTGTGACAGACAACATAGAGTGATTTCTTACTAATTGGTTTCTTCATCCTGGGCATATGGGAGACAATACTTCCCATAATTGCAGTCCTCTGGGGATTCCTTACTTGCTGTGTGACTTGGCCAGATGACTGTGGATAAAAAGGGTTTACCTCATTGACTGGGCCACAGTGCATTTTTTGTTTTATGTCATACACTGTCACTGCTCATTTGCCAACTGTATACCTTGGCTCTGAGCCAGACAGAGGGGATGACTGAACTGCAAGGTGCAGATAGCCTGGATTTCTGGATCCTTCTCGCAGGCAAGCATCACTGCAGCACTGTAGACAAACTATGATGTAAGCAGGAAGTAGACTTTTATTGTGCTCAACCACTATGATTTTTTGAATATTCTTAGCAGCAGTTAGGAATTATTATCCTGTCGAATTAAATATGCAATTATATAGGAAAGTTTTATGATTAAGTATGCTCAAAATAATAGTGACAGATATTTAAAAATGCTGTTGGGTTTAACCTATTCTATTGTGATTGTTCAACTTATAAGAAAAGTGGTATTAATTTATAGGAGTTTTCTTTCTTAGATTTCAAATGCTAAGGTAGTTCCTAAAAGCATTACAAATATAAATTTTAGAGATTTTTAAAGCCGGTTGACAATTGCAGATAGTATAAAATAGAAGTATAAAAAATAACCATTATACTTTTAGTATTTGGGCTTAAGTATCATTACAAACTTGGCATGCTCTGGCCTGTATAAAATGAGGATTAATAACACACGAATGTGACCATCATTAATGCAATTCAGAAACCCATACAGAGTGATTAAAGCAAACGAAATCGCCCTTGATCATATTTCTGACCACTTATCAAAAGTGTCTTTATACTGTCATTAGCTGAGCTTCTTTCTCCTTTATGATTTTCTATGTCCTTGTTAAGTAATTGCTTCAGAACCAGATCAATGAGAATCTATAAAAAGAATTAAGATCAAACTCAGCTCAAATATCCTTTTCAATGTGGAACTGTCCTCTTTGACATTAGCACTCAGCGGTTAATATATTTATATGTTCACTATTGCCCCCCAGTTTCCTCTACTAGGCAAAAGAATTGCAAGGATTTAGGGTTGTTGTTGTTTTTGTTTGTTTTTACAGAATTCAACATAACCACCAGATAAAGTGTGTGTGTGGGGGGGAGCTATTATAACATCTCAAACTCTGCCAGTTCAAGGCATTTTCTCAGATGAATTTTTAAGTGTTTTATGGTTGATATGCCTGAAGAAAATATTCTACATGATGGGGAAGAAGTAATTAAACCTAGTAGTTTCCTTTGCAAGCTGTCAAGGTGAAAATCTAGAACAGTGAATAAGTGCTGATCGAATATCTATCAAAATTTCTTCAGAATTAGTAGTCAATATATTCAATCCTATTTTTTAATATAACACTTATTGGCTGAGAATTTGGTGTGAGCAGGCAAATATTGGAGATTGCATGGTCACTGTGCTAATCGCAGTTATAGTGTAATATGTACAGTCTTTAATATAATAATGTATAAATGTTATCAAAGGTGTTCAAATATGTATTATGACAAATTGAAGAATGTCAAAAACTCATGAAAAATATTTGCTTGTGTTTTTAAACTGAATGTTCTTTGAATTTCTTTACTTAAAAAGAATATCTTTGTATAGATTAATTAGAATAATCTTTCATTAGCATGTTCACATTCAGAGTTATTTTATACTTTCGTATAAACTCACTTCTTTGAAACAAATTGTTGTGGTTTTCATACGCTTACCAAAACCACAATCAAATTTTCATTAGACAAAACTGTGTCTCGACCTCTATCATTTGTCCTCATTGGCTCAGTCACAATAATGGAATGTTCCAGAAAGTTGTCAATTATATTGTGCTTTGAAAAGTTCAAATATTTGATTGACAAACAAATTGTCAAAATTGTTTTAGAAACATGATTTTTATCACTGAATATGGATGGTTTAAAAATGTTAAAAGTTGTTCTATAATAAGGATCTTATTTACCTTTGATTTCTATCTAGATTGCATGGAAATAGCAAATATTTGGAAACTAATCCTCACTACTAGCAACATAGTTAAGTCATCTCTGTTCACTTGGGCTACTGAAATAATCTAAAATATTTCTTTGTATCTAGTTTTTTCTTGTACTAATTCATTTTTCATTTCCACTTCACTACCAAATAAAATCTTATACAGTGTAAATAACTATAGTCACATCTCTTCCTTAAAATTCTTTATTGTTTTCTCTTGTACTTAATATAGATATAATATATATTTCATTATAATTCCACTGGAATTGTATAAAGATACCCATCATGATGTACAAGATCTGCCATGACAGATCCCAAGTTATGTCATATTTCTCTGTATGTGTTCCCCCATCACAAGGCTAGAGTCACACAATACTTATTTGATCCTTGATCTTATCCAACTCATTTCTGCTTCAAGATCTTCACACACTTTTTTTCCTATGCCTGAACCACAACTTCAACCTTTAACATTAATAATCATTTTAACATAAATCATCCTTGAAGTATCAGCATAAGTTTTATTTCCATAATGAGGCTTTCTTAATGAAATAACACATTCGATCATGCTATATGAACATTGATAGCTCACAATATACTTGATTTAACATATTTTTTTCACAAGACTGTAAGTTCCCTGAAGACAGCCCATGGTTCACCACAGACAGTATTGTAGCACACAATAGGCATTCAGTACATACCCTGTATAATAAAAGCCTAATATGCTAAGTGTCTGGTCAACCGGTCGGCTGTTCAACCAATCAAAGCATAATATGCTAATGATATGCTAAGGCCACTCAACCACTTGCTATGACGTGCACTGACCACCAGCGGCAGATGCTCCGACTGGTAGGTTGGCTTGCTGCTGGGGTCTGGCTGATGGGGATTGGGCTAGATCAGCCGTGGGCAAACTACAGCCCATGGGCCGGATCCGGCCCGTTTGAAATGAATAAAACTAAAAAAAAAAAAAAGACCGTACCCTTTTATGTAATGATGTTTACTTTGAATTTATATTAGTTCACACAAACACTCCATCCATGCTTTTGTTCCGGCCCTCCGGTCCAGTTTAAGAACCCATTGTGGCCCTTGAGTCAAAAAGTTTGCCCACCCCTGGGCTAGATGGTCTGGACACGCCCTGGAGCCCTCCTGCAGTCCCTCTCCAGCCCTGATCGTGCACCAGTGGGGTCCCTCAGCCTGGCCTGTGCCCTCTTGCAATCCAGGACCCCTCGGAGGATGTCGGAGAGCCAGTTTCGGTCCAATCCTGCAGGCCAGCTCGAGGGACCCCATTGGTGCATGAATTTGTGCACCGGGCCTCTAGTTTTAAATAAATTAATAAATTATTAAACAAAAATAATATACATGCTATTGTATGAGACTTTTAAAAGCTAATTGAATGATTAAAATATATAAGATATTTAACCATAAAATAATCTTTATGAAGTATGATACTAATAAATTAATATTTAGAAATACCTACTATGTGTCAGGCACTGTTCTAGGTACATGGAATGCAACAAAAAACAAAAACAAATGAACAAATGTACTAGCCCATGGAGAACTTATATTTAGGTAGGGGTAATATATAATAAACAGAATAGATTGTAAGATACACAGTATGTTGTAAGACAAATGTTAAGGAGAAAACAAAAAGTAGAGAAAGTGACAGGTATTGAGTAGTGTTCTCCATGGGCTGGAAAAGGTAAGGCCATTTCATATAACTGGAGAGATGCTATAAGCATATGCTTTTGTCCTTGAACTAAATGGTTCTTCCTCTTACTCATGGAGGACACTCATTGCTGAGCCTCATTAGAGACTATCTGGTGTATTCTTTCCAATATTAATAAGGCTTTATATTTTCCTTTTACTTTACCTTGAGGACTTTACCATGAACAGAGAGACACCCATGAAAGGTGACTTAAACCTTCATCCGCTAGATATTTCTAAGGCAGGTGTAATATTTACTTAGTAAAACTTTGCTAAACTTTTACAGTAGTCCTTCTATTTCTGGGGGATGCTACATATTTAATAAAGATGTATGAAAAACAATATAATTGACTCATTTTCTACAGATACTTTGATTCACTAAACTGTACTTAGAAGATACAATGTGTACAGAAAAAATTAGGTTAAGAGTCAGATCTGTGCTCTCATCTCACTGCTCAACTTTTTGCTGGTATGTTTAATTGCACTAACCAGTCCTGCCAGCCCCACACAGCTATTATAAGTATCCAAAGAGGTCATCTGTTTTAAACTCATTAACCAATTATAAAGTACTAAGTAAATGTAAAGGGAATCTTATTGTTATTAAACTTTTTAAGGGTATATAACTAAATTGTATTTATGCAAAATAGGTAATAGGAAGTTTCTGAGAGTTTGAACCCATGCCTATGCATCTAAATACCACCGCCCCCCCAAGATCTATTTTAGCCTATTTGTGGTAAATTAGGATTAATAACTTGAATTCTATGCATATGTAACTGTTATCAGAAAATTGGACAGGTGGGATTTCTTTGATGCTATTGGGAGTGGGGTTCTTATGATACCTTGAGAAAAAGAATGTTCTAAGACTTATATGGGGAGAATGAGTGATCTTTATTCACATGATTCCAAAGTCCCATTTCCCTTAAACCAGTCCTGGGAAATGTGCAGCTGAGGCTTTAGCAGAGCTAGAAGCAGAGCCAGTGTCCAGAGTTTCTGTTTCATGGTGGAGCTGAGCCCAACAGAGCCTCAAGCCATTGTAGTCCATTAGTCCATTGGGTAGGGTCCACATGGCATTGAGCCATACGGGCAAATGCAGGGGTGTGAGAGCACACCCACTGCAAGAAGAGTCCCAAGATACCAAGAGGGCCAAGAGAGAACTCCCTTTGTTTAGGAGGTAAGTATCTGGGATTTTGTGCCTATGCAGTGGCCATGCCTATTATGGCCAATGGCTAGCTCCCAGATGTGATTGATAAGCAAGCATTTTCACACACCACCCAGACCTTACTGGACATGCGTCTATTGTCCAGTCCCTTCTCCTCGCTGTCTGCAGGGAACAGACCTAGAGAGTGTTTAACTGCTGCTTTCTGTGAAAGCTGTACAAACGGCATGACTATATTATCTATCCTTCCCTTTGCTCCTTTCCTGTTAATTAATAACCTGGTTATTATAATGGTATCATAGCCAACCCCTTTAGTCTTGTATTGGCCCTTATTTTACATTGAAAATCTATGGGTTTTGTTAATCTGAGAAACAATTTAGATAAAAACAATAAAACAATAACATGTTTTTATTTGTCCACAAAAATTCTCAAATTAATGTTCTAAAAAAAGGATAGAATGAACAAATTTAAAATTTTGCATTAAATTAACTGAATTATAAATACCTTGACTTTTCCTCAGGAAATAATGAAAGAATGCATGTGTTTGTCATTTTGGGGCTATTTTAATGTTTACTGGATTTAGTTTATTTTTTGAAGCTTTTCAGTGATTAGGAAATACATATTTTATTATTTAAAACATTATTTCAATTCCTAGAAGCAGCATTTTAGAGAAAGAAGATCATATTTTAAGATTTACTGGAACACCAATATTTTATTATCTTGAATTCTGAAAGTCAGTTTCCATAAGATGCACATGTTTAATCAATATATCATTGCCATTGTAGTTTTCAAGAATCTGTAACATTTCATACCTATTCCCTTGATCCTGAATTCATGAGCTTGACTCTGAAACCATGGAAACGACTGAGTTTTTATAATCCCTGCCTTCTTGATCTGTTTTTATGAAACTGTGTTAAGTGTGAAAGCACGGTTGTTTACTATCAATGTGGTTTATAATTTTCGGAAATCTTACTAATTAGTGAGAACTAAGTGGCACAATATTAGTTTTAAATATAATTATTTCATACAAAAATATATCTATATATAATATGTTAATAAAATATTATGCTATTGTTTGCACGTTGTACCTGGGGATTTTCTTTTCCTCTGTTAGTAAAAGGTTCACATTGACCATCCTGAACTTACCAGGCGAGTGTTAATTCCAACCCCCACTCATTCTCCCAACTGAAAAAGGCAGAGTAAATACTTTTGCAGATGGGGTTATTTCTGTTCATATCATAAGCGCATATCTTTGAAGTCCCACTCAAGACTGACAATGATAAAATATCTCTTAAGCAACTGAGGTTGAGAAAAATACTATTGGGCTGACTACAACAGTGGTCACATTGGTTAATTAACTCATCCTTTTTGTGAGCATTGTAGGAGCTGTATTACATGACTGCCCTTTCACCCGGTGCTCAATTCATAGTCACTCGAATATTTGTTCCTCTCAGCGCTCTAATTGGCTTGTGCCTTTGCTCATGCCATTTCCTCTGGGCGAAATCCTTACTCTTATTTTACAGCTTGTGAAAATTGTTGACATACTCAAGTGTATTAGTGTAAGGTAGAGGTTGAGTACTTGGATGATAGTCAGGGGCTGTGGGAACTTGAACCCCAGCTTGGTTGCTAATTCGGCATATGCTGTTGTGAAAGTTACCTAAATTCTCCAAGGCTTGATTTCCTCCTAGGTTAAAAGGGTAAGATTAAAACTAACTGTATAGGTAGGATTAAATCTAACTTCTTACGCTGCGAGAATGAAGCCTCTCAGCAAATACAAAGCTCTTAAAATGTCTGGCATGAGTAAGTGACATGTAACTGCTATAATTTTGAAGTGTTGGCAGGTGATACCTTTCCTCCCCTTTGCTTTTCATTTACGGACCAGTTCAAATGGTATCATTTTGTTCATCTTTTTACATTTTCCAAAAGTGTTACTACTTTTTTCATTTATTTTTCCATAACATCCGTAACACTTACAGTGTGCACTTATGATGCTTAATATGATGAGTCAGAGTAAGTTGTATTTCTTTATTTCCACTAATATGAGACCATTGATTAGGTTATTGAATTATTTATTTCCAATTTCACTGACTTTATTTAGTATAGAGTTTGTTTATTGTAACATTAGAGTATTTGTTGGAAATTAAATTAAAAAGAAACATATATGTCTAAATGTTTTGTTTTATGAGAATAATTTCATTCTTAGGTACAACCCACGTATTATTTGCTTATTTAATGAGTAATTAGCTGTAATGTATGACTCTGCATTAAGTATATAAAAATATAAGGAATCATAATTTTATCTTTAGATCTGTTCTTAAAACATATTTCAAATTTGTATCTTTGTTAATTTAATTCTTTGTAATTTTGTATTTTACATGCATTTTAAAAAACATGTTTTTATTGATTTCATAGAGGAAGGGAGGAGAGAGAGAGATAGAAACATCAATGATGTGAGAGAATCATTGATTGGCTGCCTCCTGCATGTCCCCTACTGGGGATCAAACCCACAACCGGGCATGTGCCCATCATGGGTGGACACTCATCCACTGAGGAGCCACACAGGCTGTGCTGTTAGTCCTAATTTTTAACATGAAAACAATGGTTTAGAGAGGTTAAATGACAAGTTCAGAGTAGAAAGCTGGGAAAGATAACTCCAAGTTTGGAGCCAATGCATTTTGTTTACTCATCAAGGGCTTTCCTTTCCTCCTACACTCTGCCAGTTGTGCCCCATTATGAACCAAATTCACACGCCTATGCACCCCTTTTTATCATTTTAACTTAAATAATTTTATGCTTTTCACAATAAGCTCTGCCTTCAATACTGACTCCTCCGAATAAAGTTAGAAAACAAAAAACTGGGGACTCAACTCAGAGTTCAAGTTGTGAGTTTGACAGTGGCTGATCTTATTTGTATTTTATTACTTTTAAGGTGCCTCATATATTTTTTTCGTGTAAAATCCATCAATTCCTCAGGGAAGTCAGAACAATTTTCAGCCATATTATTGAGCTGTGCTTTCATCAGATAACTTTGGCTCTCCTTGTGATTCCTATTTTAAGAATATTATAACTCCTGCAAATATTTTCTTGTTAAGACACATAAATCTTAATGGAGATAAACAAAAATATCAGATGCATCATTGATCTGTGCTTTTCTCAGATAACTTCTAAGCCAATTTAGAGAAAAGAATTTTTTCATTGCATTCAAACTTAATAATAAGTATAATTAATCTTGCATTAGGAAAATATCAAGTTCAATATTTTTCACATTTATTCAAACATTTTGTATTTTAATTTATATAATATTTTCCCTTCACTTCTGAGCAGATTTGCTACTGGAAAATGTAAGTAATTTTTCTCAACAAAGGAATTGAACTCTCCCTTTTCAACCAAATATATTTATAATTTTGATGAAAATAGTAAGAACTAACCCTTTATTTCCTGTACTCCTGTTGAATTTTTTTTCTGTTATGGAATGCTTGTATTAAAAACAAAGCTAAGCACTCTCCCTCTTGGGAGCAGGTCCATGCCTTTCCCTTCTCCCTTTCCCTACCTCACTCCCTTCCCTCAATAAAAAAATAAATAAAAAGCCAATAGCCCTGGCCAGTGTGACTCCTTGGAGCATAGCATTGTCCTGTCCACCAAAGGGTTGAGTGTTTGATTTTAGGTCAAGGAACATACCCAGGTTGTGGGTTCAATCCCTGGTCCAGTCACATTCGAGAAGCAATCAATCAATGGTTCTCTCTCCTTCTCCTTTCCTCTCTCTCTAAAATAAATTTTAAAAAAAATTTAAAAAGCTAATATAAAATTGGGACTATAAGTAGATTAGGTATATCATAATAAAAGGTATATCCATGTTAATATCAATAATAAACAGTGTCATGTCTTGTCCAAGACAACAATATGTGAAGTATTTGTGAAATCTACTAATAAAACTTACTTACATACAGGACATATTATACACTTGAGCATGTCAGAACTTTTCACAAGCTGTAATATGAGAGTAAGCATTTCAAACCTGTGTTGTTCAAGTGTCAAGTGTATTTAGAAAAAAAAATGCCTTGGGATAAATTTTCATGGCGGCTAGCCTTGGTCATCAATGTAGGACCAGCAGCATCTCTGAGAGATAGACCATTGTCTTTGTGATCTAAAATTCCACATTCAACTATGCTACAAATCAGAGCTATTGGATAATGTGTGGGGTCCAGAAGGAAAAGAGTCATATAATGGGAACCCCATCCTATACAATAAAAGCCTAATATGCTAAGTGTGTGACTGTTCGACCAGCTGCTATGACACACACTGGCCACCAGGGGGCAGACGCTCCAACCAATAGGTTAGCTTGCTGCTGGGGTCCAGCTGATCGGGACTAGGCCAGATGGGCCAGACACGCCCTGGACAAATCTGTGCACCAGGCTGGTTTTGGCTTGATCCCCTGCAGGCCAGGCCGAGGGGCCTCTAGTATTCAATGATAACCTCTGAACAAATCTCTCACTGGATGCCCCATAGTTACATACTGTGGGGCAGATTCTAAGTAACACAGCTAACAGTAAAATAATTATACCCAGGGTTGACCTGTCACTCAAAATGCAGACATTATACTTCTAGACAACCAAGTTAATTGCCTCATAGAACAAAACAAGAACTTAATAAAAACCCAACGTGCTTTGGAGAATGTAACATAATTCACAATGTATATATATATCAAGTCATCACAAGGTACAACTTAAATATCTTGAAATTTTATCATTTATACTTTAATAAAGCTGAATAAAGAACTATGAAAGAATATCAAATAAACTGTCCTGAGAAATTTATTATTTGTTGATTTCTATGAGTTTGTTTTTCTCATTGTCGTTGAACATTTATCATATATAGGGAGAAAAAAATACTAAAATATAATTTCTGTGTTCTAAAAGCCAAGATAGTTTCTTTCAAAACTTATAATGCTAAGCTATTAATGTATTTTATTATACTTAATTTATTTATCTTCTGTTTTATTCTTTCTCTGCATTTTGCCATGTCAGTGACAAAGCAGCAGTGTAAAATTATTCAGTGGATCATTGTGATAGGATAGATATAAAATAATGTGGATCAAGTTATAAATAGGAAAATTACATTGTAATAAATAAGCTTTCATTACTAGATAAGCACCTTAACACCTGCTACCTGAACTAGGAGAAAATTGACATCCAAAGTTTTAATTATTAAAACTTAAAGATGTTTATGCTTTGGAAATAGGTGCTTCTTTGCCGCAAAACAATAAATGAGATGTGACTAATAAACATTTAATAATGATTATATTAAACTTTATTTTCCTTTGAGTGTTCTGTGATGGGTACAATATAAAACAGGTGCCAGATTATTCTACAGATACCATAGTTTAATAATTTTTATGAGCTTGATATTATTCATCTAGAATTAGGCTGCTTGCATTGCTATTGCTTAGGAAAACTTAATTAGGAGTTAGGGAATTTGAAACACAGTAATGTAATATCGTTCACTCATAATGAGAAATTATTTAGATACATTATATTGAAATATCAGTATTATACATGAAATGTTTTGTGATTTAAAAATTATTTATTAGAACAGGGAGAGGTAACTATGACTAAGAAAAACACATTTGTAATACCTTAACCAATAAAGAAATTAAAGATAAAAAAAACACACAAATAAGCTCTAAAAACTTTTGCCTCAAGAAATTTTACTCACTAGACAATTTGAGCTCCTGTTTCGTTTTTTTTATTATTATTATTATGATAGTGACTATTTCTGTTACATTATCAGTGAAACTCTTTAAAATCATAAAAACTGGTGTTCTCTTTGTCTTTTTTTTACCTTTAACCTTTCTCTTTCTCTTTACCTTTAACCTTAAATAAATAGTTCTTTTTAAAAACACAATTCTCTTATGCATATGAGAAATACCTGCATTTTAATCCTTTTTTTTTCTAAGCACTGATTCATTTGGAGTTCTAACTAGAGGAATTTCTCATACTGGAATCATGCTTTTCCCTGCTTGCAGTACAATCTCCATGTCATCCCCAAACCACATCTCTGACTAAATATGAAGCAAGCATGCTAATGAAGTGGGAGCTTCTGAATGAAGTCTGCCTTCTCTCTCACTTTGTGATTTGAGTTCTCTGTGTTTCAGCCCTGATGTTCCCCCAAGCCTTCTGGAAGCTGTGGGTGATCCCTGCAAAATATTTCTCTCAACCACTTCCAGGCTTCTCTCAGGTATGTAAGAAAAATTGCATCTTCTGAGACTTCATGGTCCACTATGACTCAAGTCCATTTATTTCAAGTTTTCTTGGCTTGTTTGCTTTTGTTTTTAAATCCATAGCTTTATACCAATAAACATCTTCTCTTATAAAAGTAGTGGTAAATACTTAATGCATTCTGATAAAGGTGGCCATTATTCTGTTTTCTTTCCTTAGTCTTTCTTATACTAGTCATCCGAGCATCATATTTTGTCCCATTAAGTTCCTGCTAATCTCTTTAAACCATTTGACACCTGGAACTCTATTTTTCTACTACGAATGATTGCAGTTCCTGTTGCAGAAAGGAGGAACTTAAGTGTGTGTCTCTATTTCTCTGTTCACTTTATAAACCTTTTCATATCCTTGGGAGTATTAAAAAAATTTGTACTGAAGGTTAAAATTCTTAAGACGTATAGCAGAATAGTTCATTTACATGATCTTATTCTCCTCAAAGAAATGAAAGAAAATCTCAAGTCATGGTTGCTAGGCCCATGTAATTTCAGAAGCTGGCCTGAAAACAATATTTCAATGAATTATGAATATTTTGACTTTCACATATTTCAGGGAAAGTATAAATATATCTGTGCTCCAGTTGCAGCCTATTTTACCTACACAAAGAATGATATGCAATTATATTAGATCATAAACAATGCCTATTGATGATCATTCACTTGTACTTAAAGTGAAAAATGCTTTTTTAGAATTTACATTATTTCTTTAACTCAGCACCTCTAATAAGATTTTACTTAGTGAAGACTAGTCAATTAAAATTAAGGTTGCATTTTTATTTATTTTTTTTATTTTATTTTTTTTTAATATATTTTATTGATTTTTTTTAACTAAGAAAACATTGTTTGTTTGTTTTTTTCCATCACCTGATTTCCGGAATCGAACCTGGGACCTTTCAGTCCGCAGGCCGACGCTCTATCCACCGAGCCAAACCGGTTTCGGCAAGGTTGCATTTTTAAAAATTGTGCATCTCATCCCAATTCCAGTGTTGTCTCTCTTTTATTACTATAAAATACAATGCTTTATCCTCTCTTAAATAATCCACCCCTGAATTTAATATTTTAACAATTAATTATGTATTATTTTAAAAGTTAGGATTTTCCCTTATACATTGCTTATAAATATGAATATACCTTGATATATCTAGAGAGATTACAAGTGTTGGTTAGTATAATTAAAAATTTGACCGATTGAGGCATATTTTTAAAGCAGCAAGATGTGAAATCTTTACCTAATGCTTCACTTTTAGCAGAACAGTGTTTTCAGCATTAAATTGAATATATAGTTTACCTATATGCATTTATTCACATTTTTTGTATGTGAAAGAGTATGGAAAATATTTTTATGGATACTGTTCATATGATTATTCAATATTTAAAGGTATTTATTAATTAAAAGCATCCTTAAGTCATTTAAAGAATTATAAATGTCTTTATTTTTAATAGGATCTTATAAAATGCATCACTATTAATAAAATCAATGTCAGTATTTCAGGAATTGTACTTTTTAAGTAAGATAGTCTTCCAATAAACTTTTAAGACTCATTAGGGCTGGGTTATTTCAGTCCTAAAGTATAGCACAAAATTTTCTAAATTTATATCCACTTAGCAATCGGAAAGAAGGAATAAATTTTTTTAAAAAATCTAGTCCTAATTAATTTCAATAAAGCAAATTCTGTTGAGTATGAATGAGATGTAAGACACTTTGCATACTATCTTACATGTGGATGTTATTACCTTCATGTTGAATAATTTGCTGAAAAAGTTGAATCTCAAAGAGACTAAGTCACTTACTTAAGGTTACTCTACCAAGAAATGTGGTTATAGATCAAACATTCATCCATGTAACTAATTCACGAAACTTTTTTAATTTATACACAAATTAGATTTTTTTAAAAAAATTAAGATTGAAACTTGACATGCTAAGAACAAACCTCCTTATTTGCTCAAGTAATACAGGTAATTTGTTTGAGTTGAGAGGGTTTTCTTTGCTTTAAAAATGTTTAGGCAAATACACTTGTGATCTGATATTGGGAAGCACTTTTGGAATATGTAAAACTTGGGACAAAATGGTAAGGTTATTAATTTATGAAGCACCACAAAGAAAATAGAGGCCACATTAAGTGGGTTATATTTTAAAATGTCTATATCCATAATCCAGAAATAGAATTTGGATCAATGTGTATGAGTATTTTGTATTATAAAAATAAGAATTGGTTGTATGTAAACTGTTTGAACAAAGTATAGTGATCCTGGGCACTTCTATAAGCTAAAAATTAGTTCATAAAAATCATTTTTTTTATGTACTTTGAAGTACATAAGAATTTTACTGCATGAAGCAACAATGACAAATTTGCGTTAAACAAAATAGTGATTATTTTGCTAGCCTGTGAATTAATGGGTGAAAAAAAGAAGAGAGGATGGGAGCTTATGAGTTATGTTTTGCCCTTCAAAATAGTCATAACAAGCAAAATGAATGTTTGTGTGCCCCCAAAATGTGTGTGTGGAAATTCTAACTCCCAATCTGACAGTATAAGGAGGAGGGGCCTCTGGGAGTTAGGGCATGAGAGTAGAGTGCTCATGAATGAGATCAATGTCCCTACAAGAAAAGCTATAAGAATTTCCTCTCCCTGACATGTGAGGATACAATGAGAAGATAGCTGTCTTCAAGCAGGCAAAGAGCCCATAGTAGACATTGATCTTGTACTGCCCAGGCTCCAAAAATGAGAAATAAATTCTCTTGTTTAAGCCACCCAGTCTGTGGAAATTTGTTATGGCTGCCCAAACTGACTAAGACAAATACTTTCTCTAAAATGGATACTACATTTATTACACAGGAGTTTGATTATTATGCATATTCAGCAAGTGTAGAACAATTATACCTTAAATGCATTAGGTGTTTAATTAGATTTCAAGGAACCAATTATTTCTTAAGCTTTTCTTGATGCATAAAATTTGTTCTGGACAATCGCAGAATTGTTGGATGACTTGAACATGAATTTTGAAAGAATTGGTTACCTGCTTATCAAAAGCTAAGTTCATCAGGAGTAGTTCTTTGTCTTTAGTACAATAACACATATGACATAAGTAAGTTGATCAAATTTATATAAAGAAATTTGTACAAAGGAATTAAGAAAATTAGCTACAGCTCTAGCTGGTTTGGCTCAGTGGATAGAGCGTCATCCTGCGGACTGAAGGGTCCTGGGTTCAATTCCCTTCAAGGGCTCATGCCCGGGTTGTGGGCTCAATCCCCAGTACGGGGCATGCAGGAGGCAGCCGATCAATGATTCTCTCTCATCATTGATGTTTCTATCTCTCTCTCCCTCTCCCTTTCTCTCTTAAATCAATAAAAATATATTTAAAAAGAAGAAAATTAGCTACATCTGTTTACCTCCTCAATTTAGTTACAAAAATATTAACATATTAAAAAAGATTTTTTTACCTTTCAATTACATTTTTGTAAGAAAATAGAAATAGAAGTGTTTTTATGTTATCATAAAAGTTTGATGGCAAAGCAAAATTAATCTCTTCAATATTGTTAGCACCTTTGATGTTGAAAAGGGCATTAAATCATGTTCATGAATTTTATGTCTCTATTCAGTCATGCATTCAATATATATGTAAATATGCACACAATATAAAGTATATTGATATGTTGTAATTATTTTAAAATTTTCCAAATTAAAGATAATAATTGCATAATTAAATACCATGTTTCTTATTTACTTTCTTTGTAATACCCATAGAGCTAATCTACACTAATAAAAGATAAAGATGCTAATTAACCGTACCTTTGTGACACCCAAGCCACGTCCACCAGCCAATCAGAGCGACTATATGCAAATTAAACCAACCAAGATGGCGACCGGCAGCCACGGAGCTGGAGCAATCAGGAGACTTGGTTGCCCCAGCGATGGAGGAAGCCAAGCTTCCTGCCTGCTCTGAGCCGGCTGTGGCCTCTGCTCATGGCAACAAAGTTTCAATTATAGAAGA
>NW_005369942.1:4393757-4395982 GCF_000412655.1 Myotis brandtii
CCCCACCCTGATCCAGGACACCCTTCAGGGCAAACCAGCCGGCCCCCACCCATGCAGCAGGCCTCTCTCCTATATAATAAAAGGGTAATATGCAAATTGACCCTAACAGCAGAACAATTGGGAATGACTGGTCACTATGACACTCACTGACCACTAGGTGGCAGATGCTCAATGCAGGAGCTGCCCCCTGGTGGTCAGTGCGCTCCCATAGAGGGAGCTCTGCTCAGCCACAAGCCAGGCTGATGGCTGCCAGTACAACAGTGGTGGTGGGAGCCTCTCCCGCCTCCACAGGAGCACTAAGGATGTCCGACTGCAGCTTAGGCCTGCTCCCCGCTGGCAAGTGGACATCCCCCAAGGGCTCCCGGGTTGCCAGATGGATGTCTGACTGCCAGCTTAGGCCCAATCCCCCAGGGAATGGGCCTAAGCCAGCAGGTGGTCATCCCCCAAGGGGTCCCAGACTGCGAGAGGGCACAGGCCGGGCTGAGGGACTCCCCCGAGGGCACAAATTTTTGTGCACCGGGCCTCTAGTCTTATTAATATTTCAGTAAAATGAAGCTAATAAGTAGTCACAGGACATTGATAAAAAGCATAATCAATTTGAAAGATATACATTTGAATTTTGTTATCCCAATCACATTGAAATAGTGTTCATTTATGAATTTTAATTATAAAGAAATGAATATAATTTCTTTTGCTTCTATAATTATTTTCCAGACTCAAATTATGCTAAAAACAATTGATTGAGAGCCATTGTAATCTAAAAGAAACAATGAGTCAAATATTCAACAGACCAAGTTATCATAATTAAAAGACTGTTTTTTCCCTGTTAGTCTAAACTGCTGATTCTGCTAATAACTGCTTATAGTTAAAATCAGATACTGAATTACATTAGTAATGCAATTTTCATTTAGTACATAATTTTTTAATATAATTATTTTTAGTGTATTAGTATATAGGTTAGAGTAGACTGAAAACAGACATACTGTCAATCAGTATCAGGTATAAGTATATAATTTATTTTTGAACATGTTTCCTTTCTTATTAATAAAAAAGTATAATTTGTACAGTTTAGTACTAAGTCATTTAAAGCCTAATTAGGGTTACTGAAAAGCATTTCTCTAATAAGACTGCCAAAACATAAGTTACCTTTAAAGTAAAACATGGTGCTTCTTGATAACATTGGTTATTTTCTTGATGATTTTTAAAGAGGTGAGAATAGCATCCAACTACTGATTAAATAAGTATATTAAAGCATATTTGGAGCCGAACCGGTTTGGCTCAGTGGATAGAGCGTCGGCCTGCGGACTCAAGGGTCCTGGGTTCGATTCCGGTCAAGGGCATGTACCCTGGTTGCGGGCACATCCCCAGTGGGGGGCGTGCAGGAGGCAGCTGATCGATCTCTCTCATCAATGTTTCTAACTCTCTATCCCTCTCCCTTCTTCTCTGTAAAAAATCAATAAAATATATTTTAAAAAAAAGCATATTTGGAGCTTATTTCTAAGATAATTATGTTTTTAAAATTAATAGGATACTTTATAAGAGTAGACAATTTTATAAATGTCTCCCAATTTTGCTATAAACTACTTGGGATTTGATTAAAATAAAAAGAAAGAATATCATATTTCCATGATTCTCTCAGAACATTTCAATGTCTCAGAAAAACTGGGGTCACAAAAATATTAGTCAGTATAGCTACTGGGGAGCAGAAGGTACAATTAACTGGCTAGAGGCTTTCTATAGATATTTATCCTGTGCCTGATTCGACCGTTGGCATATCCACATCTTATAGTATTTTCTGGGTTTCAGCAGATATCTAGTATATGTTCATTTGCCTTGCCACTAGAGAAAGAAGAGGGATTCTGGTTAATAAAATTAATGAAGAGGCTATAAACCATAGGTCTTAAATGAAGTAATCACCCTGCCTTACATGTTAGAGGGAATTGGAAATTTGGTTATGTAGTGTCATTTCAGATCAAAGAACACAATTTAATAGGCTCTAGTCCAGTGATGGCGAACCTTTTGAGCTCAGCGTGTCAGCATTTTGAAAAACCCTAACTTAACTCTGGTGCCGTGTTACATATAGAAATTTTTTGTTATTTGCAACCATAGTAAAACAAAGATTTATATTTTTGATATTTATTTTATATATTTAAGTGCCATTTAACAAAGAAAAATCAACCAAAAAAATGAGTTCGCGTGTCACCTCTGACACGCGTGTCATAGGT
>NW_005369942.1:4397205-4421174 GCF_000412655.1 Myotis brandtii
CTTCAGTCTTGGGGTATGGAACAGGGAGATCTGGGTGACACATCAGAGCATCTGCTACGTCTCCCAAATTAATTCCACTGTCAGAAAAGTGAATATTCATTAGTACTAATAAGCAGTATATAGTTTAGGATCTGGGCCAGTGATCGGAGTTTGTTTGAATCCTTCCCTCTTTACATGCAATTATTATGCTATCAATGATATTGGGCCCATTAAAATATATACTCCAACATTTAGGCAGTTATGGCTGGTTTGTAAGTAGCCATACCTCTTTCTAAGCAATGAGATTAAACCCATAGTACTGCAATTAGATACAGTAACTGGAAGAGATGGGGAGATGTCTGTTTTGCAGAGAATCTAGCACGGTTTATTTTGTATGCGGGGTTACTGTAGTGATCATTGTTTGAATGTTAATTCATTTATTCCACAAATATTAAATTCAAAATTACAAGTGAATGAGAGGTACAGGAAGCTTTGAGAGAGTATTCTAGGAAGAGTTCATCCCATTTGAGAGTCAGGCAACAGATTTCTGAGGAAATGACACTTGAGTTGAAATTTGTAGCCTGTGCAGTAACTAGCTGAAACAGGCAAAAAAATTCATTTCCTTTACAATGAAAAGTATGGAATATGTGCAAAGGTCCTGGGATGTGAGGGAGGAGTACATGCCTAGGACCCTTTTGTCTTCTAAAAGAAAACAAAGTGATAGGAGGGGGCACTGAATTAAATCAGAAAAGTAGGTAAGAGGACAGTGTGGGGCATTTTAGGCAATGTGTTGGTTTTGGTTGATGAGTGACTTTATGTGAATTTCAGACGACTCCTTTGACTGCATTGGAAGAAGAGATTGGAGGACAGAGATGACAGATAACTGCTTTACTGACTAATGTGGATTTTCAGCTGTGAAGTAAGGTAGAGTAGGCTTTTATAGTGATAATTAAGATGAAATGGACTTGATGAATTCAATGAATGCTTGAGTTGTTTAATCTACAGGAAGTAGAAATACACAGAATGTGAGTAGTGAGGGAGAAGAGGCAGCAGTCACCAGATGGGGGTGGGTGGTGATGTTACCCACTGGGACGGGTGCCACCAGAAAAGGACTGTGTAAATGCAAGTGTCCATGCTTGATGAAGGAAGAAGGGCAAAATAACCTATTTAAACAAGGGCATGTTTAAATAAAGGTGCCTCTAAGACACCCAAAATAAAGTTTTAGCACAGCAGTTGAAGTAAGATCTGCAGCTCAGAAGTAATGCCTCAGCCAGAGAAACAGATTTTTAGCCATCTCTCTATATTTTCCCACATAACCACAGATGACATTGCTTAGGGAGAAAAGTGGGCCAAGCAGCAAAATTCGTGGTTATCTAATATTGAAGAGCTGAAATGAGGAAGATGAACCTGCAAAAAAGCACTGAAAAGAAAAATAACCAAAAACACTAGGAAAAATCAAGGGAATGTGGAGTCACTTTGGTTAAGGGAACAAACTGCTTTGAGAAAGGAGAGGAGTGGCCTGTGAAGTCAAATTCACCTAAGAGGGCAAGCTAGATGAAAACTGAGATGTTTCTTTGATGTTGCAACATGAAGGCCATGTGTAGCCTCAGGAAGACTTGGTTCAGCCCTAGCCGGTTTGGCTCTGAGCTAAAGAAGTGAAAGAAAAAGAAGTGGAGGCAGCAAATATAGGAGACACTGTTCAGAAATCTGCATGTGGAAGACAGGAGAGAAAAGGTGTGTGTGGAGAGCTGTGGGGAGGGTGGTGACATTCAGTCATGACACGAGTTTTTGTTTGTCTTAGTGTGTGTGTGTGTGCCTGTATTTAATTTATAGAATTATTGACACCTTTAAAACCTAAGGGAAGGGTTATCTTAAGAGGGACTAAGCATCCAAGAAATGTGTTTTGTGTGACATGCATTGTTTGGGTTTCCTCAGAAACCCATCTTGCCTTTTTATGGTAAAAACAATCTGCCCCTTTGGCAGAATGCCATCTCCCCTTGCCAATGGTACCTAACTAATTAAAGCATCCCAATTGATGACCATATTGATTCAGGAAATTCAAGTCTTTGAGGGTGGTTTCCTATGTGTTTGTTATGCCAGGGAATTTTCTATTTCTTTGGGTTGTTTGGTGGAATGATGTTAGTCTTGTCCCAGGAACTCCTGCTAACTGCTCAAAAGTGCAAATAGTTGGTGATCGGGAGATCATATTTAGCCTAAATGTCGTTTACCAAGCCATGTGCCATGACACAGGGATGCTTCCACCAGAGGAAGAGGCACCATTTTCTGTGAAGGTTCATCATCCAGCTCATATGGCTGGGCCTATTTTGAACGAGTATGTTAAATTTGTTTTTCAACCATTCTGTTAAATTAATGAAAAATGCCCTTCTGATTTGAAGAGTGAAATCCCTCATGATTTTTTTTTAAATGAGTCCTTTTGCTTCAGCGGGACTTCAAAGATGAGTGGCCAAAGATGCACATTAATTTAATAGGTAAGTCACCAAACAACTAAGAGCTACTTATTAGCATGTCTTTAGCTGATTGCAAGATATATCCAATAACCTGGAAACATAGTGACAACAGGTTTATTTTGTAAGAATCATGAGAAGAAAAGAGTGTAAATGGTCACATTTCTTTAACATAGTCATTTTGAGTAGTGCATTAATAATTAAGACGTTGTGTCCTAAAAATGCAGGCATAATACCAGTGCTACGTCACCGTTACTCAAATATACAATCCAGAAACTGGCAGCAACGTGTTTTTTTTCCATAAACTATTGCTGGTGTTTTATAGGGTAAAAGACATCCTTTTGATATTGGTGCATTTAATTGCCTTTTACAAAAAGTAATTGTTCCCTGTTATTTTGTATGAAATTAGGATTTGATTTTATGATTTAAACTTACTAAAAATTATAGATTACATATGTATAAAAATTAATGTAAGCAAAATGTATTTACTTATTCAAAGTGTATTTAAAATTTATAAAAGAGGTCTCTGTTAATAATTGCAATAAACATTTTAGTGTCTAAGCTATTTAATCTCAAATCCCTACCATCCAAACCAATGAATAACCTAGTTAATACTTGAAAATTTAATGCCAGTGCATTTTTTAATTACTATGAATTATGATGAGGATTGTTTTGGTATATTACTTTCAGTTATCATGATTCTTTCTATTAGTTTATGAGGCCACTTAAAAAAATTAGGTCTTTTCAAAACCAGTTTCTTTTTTTCAATTTTACCAAAGTATTATTAAATTACTATTTAGTTTGGGGTAATATATCCTGAGTAGCATGAAAGAGATTTATGAGCTTGTAGTTTTAATTTTTCATGATGTTCCATAAGCTTGTTTATCCTTTTTTTCACTGACTTAAGCAATCAATTTTTCTTTTTCAACCATGTTGATATCACTTAATTACACAGTGGTACTAATCTCTTTAATGCTTATTTTTGTAAAGAGAACACAACTTACCTAGCTTGTGTTGTTTGTTGGACATAGGAATAAAGAATGGGCAAAGGAAATTTGAGCTTGACACCCTTTTGCCTTATGTAGCTTGTGTTGTTTGTTGGACATAGGCAAAGGAAATTTGAGCTTGACACCCTTTTGCCTTATTCTGCATTTTGTCCTGCCCTGTTCAAGTTCTCCATCATTCTCTCCTCTGGGGAAGCAACATGATTAACCATTTCTGTCACTATGCACTTTTAAATGAATCATTTTTCTTGCTACTGTTCAAGTTCTCCATCATTCTCTCCTCTGGGATTAACCATTTATGTCACTATGCACTTTTAAATGAATCATTTTTCTTGCTCTTAATTAAATTTTACAAATCTTAATGAAGTATTCCTGAGTGTACAGAATCCAGCTCTCTGACAGCTGTTGAAAACCACCTATCAAGGTGAAGAATATATACAAGCTAAAATAATAATCCCAGATGCACTCTAGTTATCAAAACAAACTTTATACAAACATTGAAGGAGGAGAAGTTCACAGCATTCACAACTGTTCTCTGAACAATAGTCAATGAATAAAAGTACCTGTGAAATTGCTGAATCTCTAGAGGAATTGAATATAAATAAAAGATACTAGTATATGCGATTTCCACAAACACATATCAATAGAACCGTGAATGATTCAAATCTAGACTGTGCCATGAATATTCAGGGTGATGGTAAGAAGTCTACAGACTTGTAAATTGATAAAACAATGCCATAACAATAAATAGTTATTGGAAAGACCTGAGTGAAATCCATTGGGAATAGTGGTGAAACATTTAGTTCAGTTTTATTTTTGTCATACTCAGGAGGCCAAGTACTCTTCAGACTAAATTGAGTGCTGTTTTGATGAATTAGTCTTACAAAGTTAGCCAGTGTGTAAAATGTATAACACAAATCTAGTATATTTAATGGGGAAATTAATTTGGGGATATACAGTACTCACACAAGCCTCAAATTATGAGAGGAAAACAGAATATATATGGAATTATTATCTCTATTGAAGGGAGAGAGTACATGATAAACTATTTAAAGTCATACACTAAATCAGACATTGAATAATTACCTTCCATAGAAATGCTAGATATGTAATTAGCTTTAAGTCATTTATCTTGATTTTTTAATTCACTCAATCAGTCATTCCTTCTACAACTAATTCATGAGTAGTATACCATGAATAGGCATTTTGCTGAAAAATATTTGCAAACATAATAGAGATAGCTTTTATAGTCATAAAATATACAGTATAATATGGAATTCTGACTATAGTTTGGGAGTCACACATCCAGTGGTGAAGATTCAAGTTTACTGTACTATTTCTATCTCATTAGGCACACAAATGTAATTTTATGTGATGATAAAATGTTCTAAATCTGTCTGTCCGCTAATTGAGAGCACTTGAAATGTGACTAGTGAGACTGAAAATTTACTTTTGCTTAATTTTAACTAGTTTAAATTTAAATAACTACATGGCTAGAGGCTACCACATTGGACTGAGCTGTAGAACTATTATAAATATCAAACATACATAAGCAGTTATCATAGTATTTGTCACAGAGTAAGTATTAATATGAAGTAGTTACTAGGATCCATGGTGATGATGATAGTGTAGGTTTCTTGGGAAAGTGATTGAATAGTTTCAAAATGAGAAAAAGTTCCTCCAAAACCATCTATACTAATAAAAGGGTAATATGCTAATTAGACCAGACATCCTTCTGGATGTCCTTCCAGACAAAGCCACGGTGGTTGGGGCTGAGGAGGGGGTGATTAGGGGCAACCAGGCCAGCAAGGGAGAGCAGTTAGGGGCGACCAGGCTGTCAGGGGTGAGCAGTTAGAGGCAACCAAGCCGGCAGGGGAGGGCAGTTAAGGGTGACCAGGCAGGCAGGTAGAGTGGTTAGGGATGATCAGGCTGGCAGGCAAGTGAGCAGTTAGGAGCCAGTGGTCCCAGATTGCAAGAGGGATGTTCGACTGCAGGGTCCCGGAAGGGAGAGAGTGTAGGCCAGGCTGAGGGACCCCCCATGCATGAATTTTGTACACCAGGCCTCTAGTATTGATAATAAAATTCAGTAAACGGAACTGATTTCTGAGTAATCATGAAATAAATATTATTGTTCTGGTGCTCATAGTCATGGTATTAAAATTTAATGTTCATATAATAAGCATTGAACAAATCCCATATCTAAAACATAATCCTTGAGCAAGCCTCAATTTCTCGCTAAGGTTATGATATTCACAGGTAGGAGATCTAAAGCTGCTTCCCCCTTTTAAAAGAAGGGATATCCTCAGAGATACTGTAAATAATTAAAACAACAAAGTTATTTATCTTCATCAAGTCTCAGCACTACAGATGTAATGACTCAAAATCTTTTCCCATGTTACAAATATGACCAATAACGACTCAAATGGGTCACACTGCAGCACCCCTTCATATGTGCTAGTTTTTTAAATTTTGGAAATTACTTTTCTTTTGGTAATGATACTCTTTCTTAGAGTAAAAATACCCCATAAGGTAAACATATTCAAGAGTATGAAATCTAGACTGGCTCATATTTAACTAAAGAAATTATCACATGCAGCTTCCTAACATCACTCTTCTCCATGGGCCATGGTTTGTATTCACAGAGATGAGCACCAATTGTGTGTGGTACAAGTTAACATAGGGGTCACTTAGTCTTGGAGTTTCTACTTTTTAATGTATTGCTGGTCACTGATAGACAGACACATGATTATGTTTTACTAGAGGCCCGGTGCACAAAATTCATGCGGTGGGGGGGTACCGTCAGCCCACCCTGCACCCTCTCCAATCCAGGACCGCTTGGGGAATGTCTGACTGCCGATTTAGGCCTCATACCGGGGATCGGGCCTACACAGGCAGTCAGACATCCCTCTCACAATCCTGGACTGCTGGCTTCTAATCACTCACCTGCCTGCCTGCCTGGTTGCCCCTAACTGCACCACCTGCCAGCCTGATTGCCCCTCACTGCCTCTGCATGCCGGCCTGATCGCCCCTAACTGTCCCCCCTGCTGGCCTGGTTGCCCCTAACAGCTCCCCCCACCAGCCTGGTCACCTCTTACTGCCCCTCCTGCCAGCCTGGTCACCCCTAACTGCCCCCCTCTGCTGGCCTGGTCACCCCATGCAGCCTGCTGTTCAGTTGTTTGGTTGTCCCTCACTAACCCCCCTGCCAGCCTGGTCATAGGCAGCTATCTTGTGAGGGCGTGAGGGTTAATTTGCATATTACCTCTTTATTATATAGGATTCTCCAATTCAGCTATGGATCGTAAGTTCATAAATGGTAGGTTTATTTATAATTAACAATCTTGATAGGAAAATATGCCCAGCGAAAAGAATTATGAAGATACATAATAAGTTCAGAGCAAAACTTGGAAGACCTTCCCTCCTATTTCATTCTTAGATTTACAGCTAGCAGAATTCTGTGCCAACTTTTACTGAAAGATTCAAATATATGTAAAACAGCAGTATCCACAATAGTCTGAAACTTACAATAAATCAACTGTCTGCTAATAATTGAATAGATAAATGAGATTTGGTATATTCTTTTAATAGAATGCTAATGCAGCATGGAAAATAAATAATAGCAATATATGTCTTCAATAGATGAATTTCATACATACGAATAAAAGAATGAAGAGACAAAAATGTATTCACTGTATATTTTATAAAAAAATGGAAACTGAAAAAATGTAATTCTAATGTACAGAGATACATATTCAGGTAGGTGTGATCACTCTAAGCCTAGAAAATAGTTTTCTTCAGGGAGAGTAATGGAGTTATGTTTGATGGGAGGAAGTAGAATGCTCTGGAGTTATCGAAGTGTTCTATTTCTCAGATTAGGTGATACTGGTAAGGGAGGGTATTTTCACGATTTAAATAATTTGTTACACTGGGCTCTTTCAGTTTCCGTGTTTCTCCATGTGGATTTTACTTCTCAATAAAAGAGCCATAGGTAATAGACTAAATTTACAAAAATGAACAAGAGGGCACTTTTACTTTTTTTTTTCTTCACAAAAGTTGATGTATATTATGTAGTCAATTGGATACAATTTTTTAGTCACATATCTCTGATTGGTGCAGAAAGTGCTTTTGGCAATATTATTTGACTTGATAGGATAAAGTTTTCCATTACAGGAAATATGCAGGTCAGTTGTCTGCCTTTGTGTGGAGTTTGGTTTTGATGCAATGGCGATTTATTGATTTTGTAGTTTGACAGTAATCTACAATAATACATTTAGAGAGAGGTTCTGATTTCCCATTAGTTAAGACTTCTCTTTAAATATAAGGTCTCCCTCCCATAGGAAGGCACTGGGCATTGCCTGCCTCCTCGACATCTGCTCCCCCATCGTAGTTCTGCAGCCTTATGGTAAGAGTGGGTTTAACCCCTTCTCCACCACCAAGAGGGCCATGATTGGTACTCCTTCTTGCAAAGTTGTTGCTTTAAAATCTGACCTTAAATTGTTCTAACTGGAATCAAGCCCAGAATGGTGGCTAATGGTAGGAAAAAATGAAGTTTTTCCTTCTGGACAGAGTGGGAAAGATTGTGAAATCTTAGGTTATAACATCAATTTTGCTTCTGAAAGACAAGTCAGCCTATGGATGAAGGTGGCACCTGGAAGAGAACAGAGATGAGAACCATTTAGTGACACAGAGTGGTCACTTGACTAAATTTATCTGGGCTCCTTAGTTCTTTGTGAGATAGAAAAGACCGCCTCTGTGGACTCTGTTGTTGATGTGGATGTGAGGCAAGAGCCTAAAGCTCTTCTGTCATTTGTCTGTGAGAGTTGGATATTCTGATATTTGCCATGGATCACATTTTACCTGATGCCCTGAAAATCTAGACACTGAACAGAGCATTAGACAATTAGCCTTTCCTATATTTTAGATTTTAGGTTTGTGGGTCTTTACATTCCTTGAGAGATAATTAAATTGTGAATAAGCAAACATTATCTTTTATTTGCATCTGCACAAAATCACAATGGTGTAGGATACATAATAAGTAAACAAATGCTAATCTAAAAACTGCCTGCTGTAAGAGAAATTCAATTCTATAACCTGAAGATTTTTATTTGCTTTGTTTTTAAGCTGTATTGAAATTTTGAAAACAGAAAATGTCTATGAAAGGTAAATATAAAATCATTGATAATTGCAAATGAATATAAAAGTTTCCTATAAAACGAAATGATTTCTGGCCTGTGTACAATAGTTCATCACAATTTTATAAAATGTTATTTGTATTATGTAAAGCATAAATGCAATTATCTATTCCTGTCAGCCCTGACATCTTAGATACCACTATTTTTACAACTTAATCATATTTTTCTACCCTGAGTTCCTTTCCCATATTCCCTTACAGCTCCATCCCCATTTGTATGACCCAATAGAAGACTATCCTATTGGAGCTCCCAATGGTATTTTTACAAATATATGCTCAGGAAATATTAGAGATTGCCCTCAGAGACAATGCTTAACAGGAATGTTCTGAAATTGCACCATTAAAGCCCAGTTCTTTAAAAGTGGCCTTTGAGGGAAGCCAGAGAGTCAGCGACTAAGTAACTGTAGGCATAACCTTGTTCCAAAATGCAGGTAAGTACTGGAAACTGAACTAAAAAATTACTAATATATTTCAGTAGAATATGTGCCTTCATCTGAATTGAAGCATTAATTCTAGCATTTGTTAGATATGTTAATTGGTTCAAATCACAATTAACATATGAAAAGGAAAGGAAGAGACACTGAAAAGAGACTGTGAATTAAAGCAGCAAAAGTAGTAATAGAAGTAAACCTTACATGTGACAGCCTGTCACCCCCATGAATTAGGGTTGTGTAGCAAAAAGGCAGCCTTTGCAAAGCACCATGACACTGATCTTTAAGAGCGCATCAGTGTTGGTCACAAAGACATTTTCTTTGCAAATATTCATGTCATTAATCTTCTTTCAAAAATCACTGAGGTATAAACATGAGGCAGACTTGCATTTGTACATGAAGAATGTACAAAAATGAGTGCACTGATCTTTCTGTTGCTATCTATTTCTGTTTATACATATTATAACGAGGATATGGAATATAAGAGTCCTGACAGATGTTGTGAAGGCTTGGATTACCTGCCATGTATGTAGAGTCACAGTGCATCTTAAAAAATATAGAAACTCATGTTTCTGTATGCATTACATCTTTGTTTGCTTTACTAAATCTTTCCTAGAATGGGATCTAAATGAGATTTACATTAGAGTAATACTGTTTACTTCTATATCATCCTATATAATAAAAGGCGAATATGCAAATTGACCAAATTGTGGAACGACTGGTCACTATGACACACACTGACCACCAGGGGGCAGATGCTCAATGCAGGAGCTTCCCCCTGGTGGTCAGTGTGCTCCCACAGGGGGAGCGTGTCTCAGCCAGAAGCTGGGCTCAAGGCTGACAAGCGTAGTGGTGGTGGTGGGAGCCTCTCCCGCCTCCGCAGCAGTGCTAAAGATGTCCCTAGAGGGAGCGGGCCTAATCCATCAGTCAGACATCCCCCAAGGGCTCCAGACTGCGAGAGGGTGCAGGCAGGGCTGAGGGACCTACCCCCCAACTGCATGAATTTTGTGCACCAGGCCTCTAGCTAGAGGGAGCGGGCCTAATCCATCAGTCGGACATCCCCCAAGGGCTCCAGACTGCAAGAGGGTGCAGGCAGGGCTGAGGGACCTACCCCCCCAACTGCATGAATTTTGTGCACCAGGCCTCTAGTGGTATAATAAATGATTCATTACTTTTGTAAACACATACCCACACTTAGATAGATAATAGATAGATGATAGATGGATAGATAGATAGATAGATAGATAGATAGATAGATAGATGGATGACAGGGAGATTTCTTGTATATACAACTTAAAATCATAGCATACAATAGAAAATACAATACATATTAATTTATGTATACAGTTAGCAAACACTATATACTCAAAGCACTATGTGAGGGGCTAAAGAAGAAAGACAAATTCTTGCAAAGAGATTCATCATTGAGGAGCCCACAAAAAGAAAAATAGAATCCTGCTGGTGTGTGTATGTGTGTGTTTTTGTGGGTTGTTTTTTTGTTTGTTTGTTGTTTAAACAAAGCATTATTGAGGTAAAGAGGAGATTATTTTTCTTAAGAAATAGTAAAGGCTTTGTAGATTTTTCAAGGGAGAAAAGATAAGTGCAATTAAGGAGAGGAAACAGTATATGAAGTAGATTATCATATTGCAAGGAATTCATTCTGGCTCTGATATCCTTTGCTTAGGTAAGTACAGTTAGGTGATTCTGGACAAGTTTGCTGGAGTTGATCACAAGAATTTTTATATCTCTTGGGAAGACTGAAAGATCACAGTAGTTTAAAAGAAGATCAAATTCATTCCCTATAAGGAAAATAAAGCCAGATGTTTCATCACACCATATCTAGATGTACATTCTCTGTGGATTATAGATATAAACGTGAAAGCTAAAACTCTAAAATGTGACAAAGGCCACTTTCGCTCTTCAATTTGCCTCCCCCTTTCATAGTAAACAGCTTAAGGAGAACAACAATAAACAACATAAACAAAAAATATGGCTCAAATATGGGCACTTAAATAAATCTATATTCAAAAGTAAGTTGTATTTAGTTTTGAAATTAGAAATTAGGTATGACCATGAAACAATTTTTCATTAAAAATCATTTAAAATTAAGTGTGACCATGTAACTACATTTTCTTCAGGAGAAAGTCAAAAAAGGCTGTGGCCACAAATTCTGGGAAAATGAATTAAAGAAACCTGTGTGCCTGTTGTTATATTTCCTTCCATTGTTTGGACAGAGATGACAAAGAGGCCCAAGGAGGTGACCCCAAAATGAACATCATAATCAGCAGTAGTGTAGTAGAGCCCCTTAACTACCATCTTTAAGAGCAGGCAGGAAGTGAACAAAAGTATCACTTTGTTAACATCCATATAAATGATGGTATTTGTCCAAGGCTGAATATTGAGATAATTATGACAAATATTCCAACTACAGAGTTTTTCTAATGAATACAAAGATAGTTTGTAATGAGAAAACATGTCAATATAATGTAACAAAGATTATAAGAAAGCTCTATAATCAGTTAAATGGATACTCATTCATGATGTAAAACCATTGTAAACTAGGAAGGGAAGAGCTGCTAATTTAGCGTCACAGAGTGTAGAACATACATCAATTTAAAGTAAAACTTTAGAAACACATCAAAGTTAAAAACAAGAAGAAGGTGCCCAGTCTCACCTTTGTTTTGAGTATATTACTGGTCTTAGATAATATGAGAAAGCAATAAAAAGAAATGAAATATAACAATTGTAAAGTTGGTCATTTAAAGATGATACAATTGTGAACATATATAATCTAATGAAATCTGGAAGCAATAAGAATTAATCAGAAATTTCACCAAGGTTGCCAGATATAAGATCAAAACCCAGAAATCAATACCATTTCTATATAGCGTCAACAACCAATTTTCAAATGTAATAACAGCAAAAATTGTTACGTAAGTAACAAATTTGATAAAAGATGTTTAAGATATTATGAAGAAAATTATTAAATGTTATTGTATGATATAAGATCTCAGCACATGAAGAGATCTTGTCCCTAGATAAAAAGTCTTTGTAAATTATAGATGTTACCCTGTGACAGTTGATCTATAAATTTAGATATGCTTCTATTAAAAAATATTTTTGAGTGGAAATTACCAAAGTGATGTAAGAGTAAATGGCTAAGAATTGTTAAAAATATGAAGCATAATAAAGTGTGAGGAAACAAAAAATATAAAGAATAATTACCATGTCAGTACTTTGGCATAGATATGTATACCAAAGAAGTGTAGTAAGAACCCAGAATAAAGTGTGTATGTATTGAGACAGGCAGATAGCCTTTCTCATAACCTTGGCTCCTAACTCTCTCTTTTTAACTTCCTGTGTGTTTGTGTCCTCTCTTTTTTTTTATTATTTACTTTATGAGATCTCAGCTGTTCTTTAAAACTTATATTTGATAAAAATTTTATACAGTACCTTTAAGAATTAGAAAAATATGTTCAAGCTATCTATTATGCTATATTAAAAGAAACAAACAAGTACACAAGATTTGCTCAAGCTCTTGTATGACAGGTTAGCTGATAAGTTAATTCTGAATAGCAATGTGTATTCCTTAACATATAGAACGAAATATCCCATTCTGTTCTCTCCTAATTGTTAGTGTAAAAAATGTTTGCTGTCTTCTAATCATCATGGTTTTATAGAAAACCGTTGGCTTTTCCTCTGGAAGTGTTTAAGATTTTTTTCCCCTTTTGATGTTTTACAGTTTTATTATCAAGTAGCTAGTTATGAGTTTGTTTTTATTCTTCAGAACTCAAAATACACTTGAAACTGAGAATTTATATCTTCAATTCTGAAAAGTTTTAGCGATATTGACTGTGTATATTTTGATTCTTGTTTAATCATTGGGTCTGGAATTAGTCTTTTGTTTGACATGAAATATGTTTATTCTCCTTTTCTTCCTCTGCACCATCTGCTTATTCTGAATCAGCTTGGACTTTCTGAGCCTCTTACAAAATTAATTATTTTGTTTCACAAAATTATTTATTTTATGCTTTTTAGATTGTCAGTGTTTTCTTATTGTTTATCTTTTTATTGCTATTTATTTGAAAAAGAGAAGGAGCTCAATGAATGATTTATCAAATTATTTCAACGGGAAGTCCCTTCATTTGCATATTAAAGTCAGTGGAGAAAATTGCATAAAGGGCATGTTTCCTGAGTTTGAAATTGGTAAAAAATTTATAGCAGATAATACATACATGGATGGTAGAGTTCAAACTTTAAAATTATTCACAGTTCAATTATTGGGCTAAAAAGAAATGTTTAGCAGTAGTAGCTGTTGTTTTCATATTATTAACATAACTAGAAATTTGGCAACTCATTCGGCACTTAATAGATAAAACATCTTAGTGTATTAGTTGCTTAACATGTAATGGGGATTAGTTAAGTGTGATTGCTTATAATTTACCAAAAATAGTTTTGGGCTCTGAAAGTATAGCAGTGAATAGAACAGGCTGGCAGAAGAATATTAAACTAATGAAAGATAATACAATTAAAAGTTGTCATAAAAGCTATGGATATAAAGGGGGATTATGCTAGAGAGAAGGACTAAATGAAACTAGGAATTGGAGCAATCCTTTCAAGACATATGTCATTTGTACTTGGACTGAACAGAGGCTAAGGTGCTCACTAGTAATGAATGCTGACATGTGTCTAGGCCAGTGGTCGGCAAACTCATTAGTCAACAGAGCCAAATATCAACAGTACAACGATTGAAATTTCTTTTGAGAGCCAAATTTTTTTAACTTAAATTATATAGGTAGGTACATTGTTATTAACTTAATTAGGGTACTCCTAAGGCTTAGGAAGAGCCACACTCAAGGTGCCAAAGAGCTGCATGTGGCTCGCGAGCCGCAGTTTGCCGACCACGGGTCTAGGCAAAAGAAACAATTTGTTCAAAAGTACTGAGTTAAAAAAATAGCTGTCTTCTAAAAATTAGCTGAAACAGAAATCAATGGGAGAAGAGGCAAGATATGAATTTGAAAGTAGAACAAGGCCCAGATCCCCAAAGGATTTTAGGCCATATTTTGAGTTTGGATCATAATTGAAGTTCAAAAGAAAGCCAAGACACAGATTCAAGCAAGCAAGTTAAATTATCCTATTCATAAGATATATTTACCAATATAATACTTGCTGTCATTGATGGCTAAATAACATTAGCCTTTATAGTAACAACAACAAATACACCTTCTCACCAGTGCCACTCATTAATTTTGGACTTTGCTGCCATCAGCTGGGTTACTAGAATTGGAGCTCTTATAAATCCCTTTTTGACCTCTTACTTTAAACTATTTAATGTTGTCCTGCATATATAGCTACACTCATAAAAGAGAAACATGCAAATTGGTGTCACTCCACTATGCTCACCAGCCAATCAGAGCAACTATGCAAATTAACTCAACAAAGATGGTGGTTAATTTGCATATGCAGGCATGGAGCGAAGACTGAAGGCTCTGGCCAGAGTGCAGACTGAACACTGAAGACTGAAGACTGAAGAGGCGGAGAAGCCAAGCCTCGCTGCAGCCACAGCGGAAAAGCCAAGCCTCGCTGCAGCCACAGTGGAAAAGCCAAGCCTCGCTGTGGCTGGAGGGGAGAAGCCTAGCCTCGAGGCTTGGCTTCTCCTCTGCAGCCGGATCAAAGGCCTGGGTCCCGGGTGCCGGAGGAAAACCGGTGCCGGCAGCCAGGGGAAGGAAGGCCTATTGCGCGAATCTTCGTGCAACGGGCTTCTAATAGATAGATAGATAGATAGATAGATAGATAGATAGATAGATAGATATGAAATAAGACTTTTCTTGAAGTACATGGTTGATTCTATCTAGGACTAAGTGGTTCAGTGTTGTTGATTAATTTTATGTGTCAACTTGTCTGGGGCATGGTGCCCAGATACATGGTCAACCATTATTCTGGATGTTTCTGTGAAGGTATTGTTGGATGAGGTTAACTTTTAAATCAGTAGATTTTGAGTAAAGCAAATTGCTCTTCATAATGTGATAGGACTTATTTAATCAGCTGAAGGCCATAATTAAGCAAAAGACTGACCTTCTCAGAGCAAGAAGGAATTCTGCCAGTAGACAACTTCCTTCAGACTTGGATTACAACATTGATCTTTCTAGTGAGCCCACCCTGCAGGTTTTGGACTTGCCAATCTCCATAGTCACATGAGCCAATTTGATAAAAATAAATCTCTCTCTACATATATACATACATCCTGTTGAATCTGTTTCTCTGGAGAATTCTGACTACTTTACCCAGTGTATTTTTGTATTTGCATATTGACCCTTTCATTGGTGCTACTGGCAGCAATACTGTAAGTTCTAGTATCTATGTTCACAGTTAAAGTTCCCTATCCTGATCTCCTCTGGGAAGTGGAATAGTGTTACAGAATCAATTTTTTACTGTTTGCTGCTTTATTAATTTAAATGTATTCCTTAGAAGGTCAACAAGACCTTATTTTCCTCATGCATTGGAGGCCCTCCATTGGGAGGCCTTCAGTCACCAAGCTCTCTCACATAACTGCCTGAATGCCTTCTTATGAATATGTATATAAGAGTAAGTACTTTATACTGTCAATATAGAGTCACTTTGGAGTTGGAGCAATTTCTGAAGTCCAGTGATAATGTTCAATTTATGGGACTACTGTTGGAACAACTCATGATTATTTTCTTCTATTATTAATTTACTAGAGGCCTGGTACACGAAATTCATGCTCTTTGGGGGAGGGGTCCCTCAGCCCGGTCTGTGCCCTCTCACAGTCCAGGACCCCTCAGGGGATGTCTGCCTGCCGGCTTAGGCCCAATCCCTCCCTAACCCGACAGTCAGACATCCTTCTCGCAGTCCAGGGCTCTTGCAGTCCAGGACCCTTCACTCCTTACCACCTGCCTCCAATGGAGGTGGGAGAGGTTCCCACCATCGCTGCGAGGGGTCCCTCAGCCCGGTCTGTGCCCTCTCATAGTCCAGGACCCCTCAGGGGATGTCTGCCTGCCGGCTTAGGCCCAATCCCTCCCTAACCCGACAGTCAAACATCCTTCTCGCAGTCCAGGGCTCTTGCAGTCCAGGACCCTTCACTCCTTACCACCTGCCTCCAATGGAGGTGGGAGAGGTTCCCACCATCGCTGCTGCGCTTGCCAGCCATGAGCCTGGCTTCTGGCTGAGTGGCGCTCCCCCTGTGAGAGCACACTGACCACCAGGGGCAGCTCCTGCATTGAGCGTCAGCCCCCGGTGGTTAGTGTGCGTCATAGTGACTGGTCGTTCTGCCATTTAGTCTATTTGCATATTAGGGTTTTATTATACAGGATAATAATATAATATTATATTACAGAATATACTAGAGGCCCGGTGCATGGATTCATGCACCGATGGGTTCCCTCAGCTTGGTCTGTGGGGATCCAGCTGAAACCAGCTCTCTGACATCTCCTGAGGGGTCCCAGATTGCAAGAGGCTACAGGCCAGGCCGAGGGACCCCACCGGTGCACAAATCGGTACACCAGGCCTCTAGTATGCATATAAGATCTTTGGTTAATCTCTTCTTGCCCTCCCCCCTCCCCCCTTTCCTCTTAGATGCATCAGTCTGTTCCATGTTTCCATGTCTGTGGTTTCAACTTCTGTAGAGAGAGAGAGAGAGAGAGAGAGATCAAAGCCCCCAGAAGAAACTTTTATTCAGTATGGTATTACTGATACCATATCAGATATTACTCTAGAAAAATCAGATTTACATAAGGTTATTTATTAAGTTTACTTGTGAAACTCATTAAACTAGAGATTTATATTTATGAATATTTAATTATTCTCCCTAAAAAGTGCCTGAAACTGATGAATTATTTCCATCTTTTTAGTTACATGAGAGGATATGACTCATTGATAAAATTATTTTCATATTTAACTCTGAATAATTTAACTACATTATTTTTATGTTTATAAACCCTACTGTTGTCATATATGCATTTTTATAAAATATAAGTTCATTTAAAAAACATTATCTGCATTTCATATTTTACATTTTTTCCTGCTTAATTAATGGCTGACACTCTGCCTTCTTCCAAAATGGAGGAAAAACAGCTTGAAAAATGCATGAAATACAACAGTTAAAACTAAAAGAAAATAAAATTGGTAAAAGAAAAATGAAATGATAAAATAAGATGAAACAAACCTGAATTTAATAACAGCCTGTGAACTTGTTTACATTGCAAAGTTTGGTCACATGTTGTGCCTCAATTTAATAACAGAGCAAAAATATAACTAATCTGCATTTCAGAAAATAATAATTCAGTCATTAAGAAGAAAAGGATGCAGTCTCACACATTGAAATTGAGGCTTGTGGAAATATATACCCAGTTATGAATAGTGGCTTCTTTTATAATTTAATTTCAGAAATGTGAAATAAAGTTCCAAAAGGCATGTAATGCTATTGATTCTTTCCATTAACACCTTTCTTACTTTTAATATCGATATGGTTCCATAAACTTATCCATTGTTTTGGATGCTGCTATTATCATCAGCTAATCTGAAAATGGTGTGTGTGTGTGTGTGTGTGTGTGTGTGTGTGTGTGTGTGTGTGTTTTGAGTGTGCTTAAGAACTATTCAAATTATTCTCAGATTCATTAGAATTCATGACCTTATTTCTTAATGTTATTTGACAAAGTTTTTGCAATGTTTTAACTATATATATGAAAAATCTAAGCTCCAGGAATAATAAATAACTTGAGACACAGATATTTTTTATCAAATAATTGCAAGTATTTGTGTCAAGCAAATATAGAAAGAGGAAGATTTCCTAAGGAGTATATATAAGAACACTCAAGAATGCCATTTTTGTGCAAGGCACATCTATGTAATTAAATGTAATTCTATCAGCAAGCGCATATTGAGCAACTAGACTGGGAGCTTTTATGGTTCCCATTGGTAGTGCCTGTGCTGACTAGATAATCTGCTTAGTGAGTGTTCCTATAGCTTCTCTCTTTTGTCCACTGTTCTATTCTCTCCACTTATAAGAGTGCTTGACAAATATTTACTAAATGAAATATTGAAAGGAATGAATAAATTCTGAGAATTCAGACAAAAGAGTGTCATTAAAATGTACTCTAAAAATAAAAGATAGTATTTTAGACAATTTAGCACACTTTATAGGATACAGCAAGTAATGACATCTGTTAAATTGAAATAGGAAGCCTTGAACACCTGTTTTAAAAGCCACAAATATAAGTTAAAAGGGAAAATATTGAAAGACACCAGATGTGTAACTATTTCCTACAAAGCCTAACATCATGGCATAAACTTATACCTACAAGCATTTATTGGGATCCCGATGGGTTGTTTTGTGGGTTTTTTTTATTTGTTTGTTTGATTTTGTACAGAGAAGGTAGATCTTCAGGACCATCACAGAAAGCCATGCAAAATTGTTTAGTTCATTTGTCTTGGCACTGAAACATACTCTCAATGCTTTTTTCTTTATTGTTTTGTCTTAAATGAGCTTTCTAAGTAACGGTCTGGAGTTAGACATACTACCAACATTGTATACCTCTAGCTAAGGGATCTAATTATTGTATCAGTTAACATAGACTTCAGTACAGGATAGAATATATCTGTAGTGAGACATATCAACACATATAAAGACTTAAAGTTATTATATCTTATTTCAATTACCTGAATAAAATTCTTATTGGATCTATCTGAAATAATAAAAGGCTAATATGCAAATCGACTGAATGGTGGAACGACCAGTGGCTATTATGCACACTGACCACCAGGGGGCAGACACTCAACGCTGGAGCTGCCCCCTGGTGGTCAGTGCATTCCCATAGGGGGAGTGCCTCTCAGCCAGAAGCTGGGCTCACGGCTGGTGAGCACAGCAGTGGTGAAGGGAGCCTCTCCCACCTCTGTGGCAGGGCTGGGGATATCCAGGGTGAGTGGGCCTAAGACATCAGTTGGACATCCCCCTAGGGCTCCTGGACTGTGAGAGGGTGCAGGCTGAGCTGAGGGAACCTACCCCCCAAGTGTACGAATTTCATGCACCGGGCCTCTAGTTTATATAAGATGCTATGAGAACAACAACACAAACAATAAAATAACACAGGAAAGCAAACTTATCAGCCCACCAACCAATGACTAAGTGTTAATAAAGAAGACTTATTCCTGTTAATGGAGGCAAGAAGCATTAACATCTAAAGATTGAGCAAGTCCTGGTACAACATAACCTTATCTTTTAGGTTGAACTATAAATATAGGAATCCTGAAGCATTTTGTGTTCTCAATATGGATTGTGTAACCAGGAAGGGAATGCTGGACCTGCTTCCCAAAGCCATTCCTTTTCTGGTTAATTTTCTTGGAATTAGGAAATATATGCCCTGCATCACATCTTTTTTTTTTACTTTATTTTCATTGTTTACAGTATTACAGATGCCCCCATTCCTCCCGCCCCTCACCTCCCTTCCCTCTAACCATCACACTGTTGTCTGTGTCTATAGGTTATGCATATATGTTCCTTGGCTAATCCATTCACCTTCTTTCATCCAGTCCCCCTCACCCACTCCTCTCTGATAGCTGTCAGTCTCCTCCATCTTTAAATCAATAATTTAGAATGTATTTATTCCCAGCATTAGTGACATCTAAAAACAATAATGTCTTCCATAACCTGTTAAAAGTGATTAAACCATTGCCTTGTTTGGGAAAACTGTGCTAAGAGAATTACTGAACAAAAGACCCAGGTGTTAGGAGCATTAATAAACAAAAATTTTCATCTCCAGAAATGCAGCAGTGCATAGAGCAACATAATTGCCTTCTGCATTTCCAAGGAACTTGAAAATGATTTCCTCACATTGAAAACTCCTTTCAAGTATGCAATTATTGAATAAAAAAATATGTGTAGTGACAGTTACACAGTAGCAAGTGTGATCTGCCATCGACTGTTATGTTATAGCAATTTTCATCTACTAATTTGAAGTAAAAGTGTCAATTGCAGTGGTCATTTTGTAAATAAAAAACATTAGAAGGAGTTCCTGAGATTTCAATCTCAGCTTCCCTTTTTCAAAGAGCATATAGATTATAAAAATAATTTGCAAATATGCAAATTTTCAATGTATTGCACTTTATATAAAAATCCAAATATGCCTGGGGAATATTTCTGTATTAGTTATTATTCAAAGGTATAATCCTGGGGGTAGTTGTGTGTGTGTGTGTGTGTGTGTGTGTGTGTATGCAAGTATATTATTTCTCCTAGTTAAATGTTCAAGTAGTATTTTCATCAGGAAAAAATGTTTCCTGTTGGTTCACAAGAGCTTGATACACCTAGATTTGGTGGCTGAAACACTATGAGCCTTACTTATGTCATGTATATAGTTTAAAGAAAGTGTCAGCCCTTAAATAGGGACAGAGCTCCTTTAACTGAAAAGTATAGTCATGCAGAGAAGTTTTATAGCAACATAAAATATGGATTCTAATGCTAAAATGTTGAGATTTGCAGCCCCATGCGCTGTACTAGTATTTTAGAATAGATGCTCGTATAGTGTGCTAAATAATAAATTATATCAACATTAATCTGCAATTTTTAATATTTATAAAACTAACTACTCCGTTTACAGAAGGGTTAGTCAACAGGCACTACTTACAATTCAATCCTCATGATGAGCTTATAAGGAGGTATTACTCCTCCCCATGGTGTAAATGAGGAAACGGATGCTCATGGGGGCTGGTTTAACCAATATTACAGAGAGAAGAAGTAAAGATGCAAAGATGCCTTAGCATCTGGCTCCAAACTTTGTCTCAGCTTCAGTGCCATTCTGTATGCACTCAACAGCACCATCAACATTCCACTCATCAGTCACTTTGAAATGTCAATTTTTCAACTAAAATACCATGCCTTAATTGATGAAGCAGCACTGTATTGAAGAGCTAAATTTCTAAACTCCAAGGCATTTCAATAGCTGTGCCAGGTAAACCCAAGTGTCATAGCCCAGAATTCAAGTCGCCATGCTATGTAACCTGGCTCTGCCCCTCAGAGCTCTGTACATTTGGCCAAGTTTACTTTTGTGCCTCCATATCTTCTTGTTTAAAATAGAAATTAATAATCACTTAATGTATAGGTTATGGAGATGATTAAATAATTTAATACATATAAGAGCTGACTGTTCTGGTATATGAGAAGTACTCAACACAGGTTTATTATTATTATTAAAATAATTATTTACTGTCTGTATTAAGTTTTTCTATATTTATGGTCTTTTTTTGTATAGAGTCACCAAATTATATGCAATCAACTTGCAATAGAAGTATGTAACATTTATTCTATTCAATACCAGGGACCATACTCTGTTATATAGTTTTTAACAAAAAGATTTGATACTAGTACAATTTTTCTGCTTTTTAATATTAAGCATAATTATTAACACAGAACATTTCTCAACTTCTGATGCCATAACTTGCTTTTATAAACAATCATGTAATAAGCTTATATTCATAATCTCTGTAAACCTAAAGAGATCTAGGCAGGTATATATATTTTAGTTATCACAGTGCAGCCCATTTGTTCCACATCTTATGTCACTCAAAGTAAATGACACTGTGCCAGACACCCTGTTAGGTGATAAATGTATGTTTGTTAAATTACAGTGAGATATTAAACTATATTCTGTCACTATCTAATCCTAAATGGCAATGAATCGTTAACATGTACATTTTAACAAAATGTGCACGCTCCCAGGGAACATTAGCCAGATGCTCTGTGTCCTTGTAACCTACACAGTGAAGATGCATTTGACCCATTCCTCCTATCAAAGGTCTTTGCCAGAATTGGGAGCAGAGATTATTATTATTAATCCATGTACCTGCTAGGAGTGGGCATCTTCTTGGAATTTTTTTCTATATGCTGATTGTGCTGAAGGAATATGATAAATCCAGTAATGAGGTGGCTGAAGCTCCCCAGGTCCTTGTTGTGTTACAGGATTTTCATGATCACAACGCAGAGCTTACAAATAGTCTGTTGTTCTGACAATTTCCCCTGGGGCAGCCAAAAATTGTGCATCAGGGCAACTAATGCAAGCAGAAAAGCCCTGGCTGAACTGAGGGTGTCTGTTTTTAATTATGTTTTTTTATGTTGGTTATTAATCTCTAATTTTTATGTCTATGATTTCCAGAAAGCAGTAGATGTTTTGGTTTTTGTGGTATTTTTTTTTTAGGGGAGGGATTTTGGATTTTTAATCGTGTTTCCACATGCTATATTCATTGCTTATATAATCAGAAAGTTTTAGTTTCCCAAAGATATTCTTTCAAACAAACAAATAAACAGTTAAGCCTTAAACCAAACTGCTTTTTCCTAAATTACAACAAATTATAAAATATATGCATTGTTAGAATGAAGAATATAGAGACTGGTAAATTAAAATTGAAAAGCAAAGGGCATTTCAAATGAGGAGGAAAGCTCATCACTATAACAGTTAAGTCCTAAAATAAAGTTATCTTGAATTATAATTTTAGAAATAGATAATTTTCTTGGTAGAAGTATATTGCTACACTAAAAAGACAAGATTTAATAAAAAATAAAATAAATCCTTTTCTCATTTTCCATACAGTTTAACTGTGAACACTTTAACAACAATTTAATAGTGAATTTAAAAGCTATATTCTTTTGTTTTTTAAGGCAGTAAATATTTAATACATAATTAAAATAAACAATTAGTCAAAATATTAGAGGACCTATTAACCTCAGGCATATATAACAAAAAATAAACTTCCTACTATATATTATCAACCTTTATAAAAATGCAGAGATATATTAATTTTAGATATATTATACTACCAGTGTTTGTAGGATTTGATATCCTTACTTAGGAATTCAGAGAACAGTTTTATTAACACATTTTAAAAATGAGATTTTTGATATTTGTTCAGAAATAATCTGTGAAATGCATATATTGTTTTCAATTGCACTAAGGCAAAGTGCTTATTTATTTTTTTCCTTTTCTTTATCTTTTATTTTTTTAAATAAATGACTTGGAGAAAGCCTCAGCAAAAAGATACCAAATCTTAAAATTTATTATTGTCAATAGTCTGCCTGACCTTTACTTTAACTTCATCTTGGCTGTCAGTAATAATCCAAGGTTGCACTTGCAGTGATAAAATGAAAGACTTTGCATATTGAATCTCTGGGTCTCCTTGAAAGTGTTCAGGTATCACAGTCATTTATTCCCATTGTCAGAGCAAGGTCCATTATGAAAGCCCATTCGTCTTTGCTCGAAGATGAAGAGTGGAGAAATTCCACTTCTGCCTTGAATCGAGTACTAACAACTTCAGGGCCCTCAGATATATCAATATGCTGACTTGCTGTAGGTCTAGGAGCTCTCTCTGTCTCTCTCTCTCTCTCTCTCAGCTCTGGGCATTGGTTCCTTAAAAGTTCGCTTTACCATTATAATACACAATTTGTGTGGCACATAAAATAATGTTTTGCCACATACCTGAGACTCTCTTTTGAACTGGACTTTTTGTCTGTTTTATTTTTTTTCCAGCTTAAACCAACAAGCTAGATTACTAGTGGAACTTTGAAAAAAAAAAGCTTGCTTTACCTATGTAGAATAATAATATCTACAGGAATCATCATAATACTTTATTATAAATATCCAACTTCAACATTTTATTTTGAAATGGTAACATTTTATTTATTTATGATCAAACGTGTCATATAGTAATTGTTCAGAAGATACAACAATGTCTAAAGCTGCATTGAACTAGTCATTCCAACTTATAAGATAACTAGAGGCCCGTTGCAGGAAGATTCCTGCAAGAATAGGGCTTACTGTGGCTGGAGGAAAGCAGAGAAGGGAGCAAAACCCGCTGAGGCGGGCTTCGCTCCCGCCCCCAGCCGCTCCAGCTTGGTGGGTTT
>NW_005369942.1:4421874-4425513 GCF_000412655.1 Myotis brandtii
CTCCCAGCCGCTGTGGCTGGGTTTCCCCTCCCGCCTCCTGCCTCTGCAGCCTTGGCTCCTTTACTGTGTCTGCGGCCTCTACTTTGCTCCCTTCTATAGCCCTTGGCTTCCATGTTGTCTTCAGTCTTCGCTCAGAGCCGGTATATGCAAATTAACCGCCATCTTGGCTGACAGTTAATTTGCATATACTCACTGATTAGCCAATGAAAGGGGTAGCGGTCGTACACTAATTACCATGTTTCTCTTTTATTAGTGTAGATGTAGGAAATACACACTGTGCAGAGTAAAGATAGTTAAATACACATATTATTAGTTGGCGATTTCCCCCCAAAATTCAATTCAGATAAAGATGATGATTAAATAGTCTGACATGCAAAATCCTGTATTCCTAAAATTGTCACCTCTGAATAACTTTAGAACAAGAACTTTATTTTAGGCACTTTATTCCCTACTCCAGCAGATAAACTTTGAGTTTCAGATTTTAGTCTCAGACTTCTTCATGGTAGGGAAAATAAAGACTGAAAACATTTTACCTTGTCAACACATCTGAACAGGACCAAGCTGGGCACTCAGCACTCAGAAGATTGTGAGCCATAAGGAGAGAAATGTACACATCTTTGAGAGAGGAAACAGCCTGGGGAGGAGGCTGTTTCCCAGGGCAGCTGTAGCAAATGACCAACATCTTGGTGACGTACAATGACAGAAATCATTCTCTTACAGTTGTAGAGGCCAGGATTCAAGGCCAAGATGTCCAAAGGGCTGTGCTATCTCTGATGTTCTAAGAGAGAATCCATTCCATTCTTCTGGTGGCTGCCAGCAACTCCTGGCTGGCAGCCTCATCACTCCCACCTGTACCTTTTCTTCACAGCACCTTCTGCTCTCTGTATGTCTGATCCCCCTTGGATTCTCTTATAAAGGCACTATGATGGCATCTAGGGCCCACTCTGATAATCTAGAATGATCCCCTCATCTCTAGCTATTTAACTCAATCATACCTGCAAATATCATTTTGCCAAATGAGGCCACATTTACAAGTTCCAGAGGTCATCGGTACATAGACATCTCTTTGGATATGGGTGGCATTTTTCAATATACCACAGGCTGTTTAGCATTATTGGCATGAAAGGCAAAGGAGAAAGCCAATTCTCAACAATATTTTTGCACAGCTGCAGTTATGATGAAATATATATCCTCAAGTAGGAACAATCCTCTAGGTGGCAAAAAGAAATTTTTAGGAAGCACTAACAAAGAAATGTTTTTATGCTATTAAAAAAATAATAATCATATTCAAAGTACCAAATAATTTAGAATAGTATGGAAGTTTTGGGACAACTGTCAAAACCCCTTTGAAATATGTGCATTTTTTGTTGATTCTGGTTGATGCAAAATAAAAACTGAGAAAATCACTATTTCTACTTTATTAATATTTGTTGTAAAAAGAAAAAAATAATTGAGATTGGCTGTATTAACATAGAATACAATTGATTGACTAGAGTATGTCCGTGGCAGGAGTGGGTAAGAAGGACATTCTTTTGAGTGACTTTAATGATGTTTGAATTTATTCCTGACAAAGTACATACATTCATTTTTTAAATATGTAATGATAAAGCCCTTTAAAATGTGAATTAATTTAATTAGCTGGCAGTCTTTGGTTGTATGTTGGCGGGGGGAACCACTTTCTTTAATGCTTTTGTATTTCTTTAAGGAACTGAACTCACTTCCCTTGATGCAAAAATCAGTATGGAGAATTCATCTGCTCAAATGCAAACCAGGGGTGTTTTTCTATAGCTATTCCTGGGCACACTCAAATCAAGCTTTTTGAGGCTCAAATTGGCTGCCTCGAACACCCCCTTATTTACATAAACTCTGGGGCTTTTGCAGTCATCTCCATTGTGCAGTGGCGTTTTCCTGCATGCATTCTGATGAGACTTGTGCAAAAATGCATAAATTTCTCATCCAATCAAAGGCTGACCTGGGGGAAACTGGCAGGCGGTGGGCAGAGTAGAAGATTACTAAATTGGCAATTCTTTTTTAACTCCAGTAGTCATTTGGGTGAAATGAACCAGATCTTAAAGAGGGCAGCAGTATTGGTCTAAATAGAAGCAGAATAGAATGCCTTTGACTCATGGAAAGGTACAGACACAAGAAACATACAAAGAATGATCGGGAATAGAAGATAGAAGATCAATCTGGGTATTTTTCTAGAATACAAAGCAGGTAAAATAGCCAGAAGAATATGCGAATTCTTTATATTCTATGGCAACAAATTTTTTATGAAGTAACTTACTAAGACAAGTAACAGATTCCTTATAATTCATTTACTACTTTAATGTCTATCAAATGGCATTGGAAAAGGAAAGATTTGACAAAGAGGATAAGTATTGTATATTATTTACTACTAGAGGCCTGATGCACAAAATGTGTGCATGGGTAGGGTCCCTAGGCCTGGCCAGCAATCAGGGCCAATCTGTTGAGCGACCAGCGAGATGATAGGGAGGACCCCCCCCTGGTACCTGCCTTGGCCAGCCTGGTGCCTCTCACTCCGGCGGGGTGATCTGTGGCCAGCGCTGGCTCGCTTGCTGGCTTGCCCCCACCCCCAATCACCCTAACACTGCCACCACCGGTCACCTCCCCCTGCAGGGTGACCAGCGGGGCGATTGGGGGCCACCCACGTTGGCTGGCCTGGGGCCTGTGGGCTGGAGGCAGCTCCTGCATGACGCATCTGCCCCCTAGTGGTCAATGCCCATCATAGTCACTCCACTGGTCCTTTCGCCATTCGGTTGACTTGCATATTAGGCTTTTATTATATAGGATTTTAGTTTTCATGTTATAGGTTTGGATATCACCCAGTAATAATGCCCCTCCAGAAGAAGGTAAAAATCCCACACATGTTTCTGCATTCTATTTCAAATAAGCAATGAATATACTGTAAGACATTTTAAACTGTGGAATATAAAGAATGATAATATATAAAATGTGTTGAGAAGAATAACACTACTATAATTTAGGACAATTAAGGAAGTTTTCTAAAAGCTACTATACATTAGACTATATGTATAGTAGTTTTTAGTTTCTTTATCAATTGAAAATACACTTTTTGAAACAGAGCTATTCTTAATATAGGAATAAAATATAGACATTAATGACTATAATTTTATGAACTATAAGCAATCATAACTTTTATTTTCAAATTTGACCAAAGCTAAAAATATCTAAGGTCAAAATTAACATATAAAATTTTCAATAAAAGGAATATAAGTCATTGCAAATAAAGATCATGGAAGGGCATAAATATTTTGGAAACAAATTTATAATAAAAAGAAAAAATTATTGAATAATACAGTTATTAATTGAAAATTGGAAAATGTCAAGTTATACTTAAAAGAATTTTATTAGTAATGCAATAAGCAGATATGAGCATATGTAGAGTATATAAATGAACCTCACTTTAGATTAGATTAGAAACAGGGTTAAAGAAAACCAGAGCTGTACAATAAAGAGGTAAAAACAGATTTTATTTAGGATTTATTGCAATAGTGGAAAAGAGACCTTAGTATAGAACTGGATTCAATTCAGAATATAACAAAGAAACATGGGGATTTATAGTTAAGAATCAGGTCTGTGTGTGGGGGGTGGGGG
>NW_005369942.1:4425541-4428332 GCF_000412655.1 Myotis brandtii
GGATGCAAAATTACTAAGAGGAGATATCAAGAAGTAGGGAATTCTTGTTAGACTGACCAAATAGAATTCTTGGTGAAGGCTGGCTAGGGGGACCAGATATCACCTGGGCAGGTGGTGGAAGATGAGGAATTTCATTAGCCCTTAATTATGACCAGATGTCAGTGGTGGGAGATGTCTCTAAACCGGTGGTTCTCAACCTTGGCTACACATTAGAATCACCTGGGAATCTTTTTAAAATCCTGATTTCCGGGCCTCATCCTCCAGAAATTCTGTTTCTTTGTTATGGGGGTGGGGCCACAACATTAGTAACAAAGAAACAGACAGAGGATGGGGCCCAAAAATCAGAATTTTAAAAAGATTCCCAGGTGATTCTAATGTGCAGCCAAGGTTGAGAAACACTGCTCTAAACTGATTTAGCAGGACTCTTTCTAAGACTGGGCTGTCCTAGACCTGCATAGCTTGGCAAGAATGAGGCCTAATCAAGAAGAGGGTTCAGAGGAGCCTGAGTAAAGGTTAGTTAAGGAGGTTTTTGTCAGAGGTCATTTATACTGACCTTATTAGAGTTAGCCTCTGAGTGAGCATGAGGGGAGAGAGAGAGAGAGAGAGAGAGAGAGAGAGACTGTTATATCCTATATAATAAAGAGGTGATATGCAAATTGACCATCACTCCAACACACAAGATGGCTGCCCCATGTGGTCGAAGAAGGCCACCCTCATGTGGACACATGATGGCCGCCACAAGATGGCCAGCAGGTGAGGGCAGTTGGGGGTGACCAGACCTGCAGGGGAGGAGAGTTGGGAGGGACCAGGCCTGCAGATGAGGGCAGTTGGGGGGGGACCAGGCCTTCAGGGGAGGGCAGTAAACTGGCAGTCAGACACCAGGGGTCCCAGATTGGAGAGGGTGCAAGCTGGGCTGAGGGCCACCCCCCCGTGCACGAATTTTGTGCCATGGGCCTCTAGTATATAAATAAATTAGATTCAAAATTTCCTTAATTTTCAAATGGAGTTAATCAAAGTACAAAGCAGGTTTTTTAAATAGGGATCCTACATTAAAATTGGAAACACTATAAAGGAAACAATGGAACAATAAAACCAGCTTCCCTGAAGGACTAATTGGCCTATTAGGTGCTCATACATAACAGGCCCTAACTACCTATGCTTTATATAGAAAATTCTTCCTGAAAAGACATAACTTGCATACCTTATCTAAAGGTATTATTACAAAACTAGAGGCCTGATGCACGAAAATTTGTGCAAGAGTAGGCCTTCCTTCCCCTGGTGGCAAGTACCTGGCTTCCCTCCAGCACCCAGGACCCAGGCTTCCCTCCTCCAGCTGCTGGCAGGTACCTGGGGCCTGGACTGGCTTCCCCCTGGCCACAAATCTGTAGCAAGGAGATGACTGACATACTCACATGTGTAAGAAGACTCACTGCCTGGCATTCCAAGGCTTCTGCCAGTTTTCGAAGCTTCCTAGTTCTGTAGACCTCATTAATATTGTAACCAACTTAATACCATTTCAATAATTTAATTTTTCTGTCTAAAAGTGTCAGTCTCTAGTGTTTGAAAAAAAGTAACTGATGGCTGCCATCCCCTAACCTCCCTCCCAGGCTAGCCACACCCTACACATTCTACTGATTCAGTGTCTGTGATAGTAGAGATTTGCACTTTTACCCCTAAGTCACCTACACCAGAAATATGAGGAACATTGCTGCTCTTCTGCCTCTACCTCACATTAATTGCCGAGTCCTGTTAATTCCACAGATCTTATGCCCAATGCCTCCTTGCCAGCCAAACTGCCCATTTCTTTCTTAAGGCCCAGTAATATTTCAACTAAAATGTTGCAAAGCTTATAACTATTTTATTTGTTTTGCCCATCAAAAACATCTACTGTGTCAATGTTAGGATAACGTTAACATTAATAACAGAGAAATGTTTCTAAAATACACATCTAAGTATGATAGTCATCACCTTTCTATAGATTTGTCAATGGTTACTCATTACTTATTGGATGAAAATCAAAAGCAGTGGCTTGTTTGGCTCAGTGGATAGAGTGTCGGCCTGCAGACTGAAGGGTCCCAGGTTCGATTCCGGTCAAGGGCATGTACCTTGGATGCAGGCACATCCCCAGAAGGGGGTGTGCAGGAGGCAGCTGATTGATGTTTCTCTCTCATTGATGTTTCTAACTCTCTATCCCTCTCCCTTCCTCTCTGTAAAAAAATCAATAATATATATATTTTTAAAAATCAAAAGCAGGGAGAAACCAAGATGGTGGCATAGGTAAACACCGGAAATTGCTGCCTCGCACAACCACTTCAAAAATACAACTAAAAGACAAAACGAACATCATCCAGAACCACAGGAAGGCTGGCTGAGTGGAAATTCTACAACTAGAAAGAAAGAGAAAAGCACACTGAGACTCAGAGGAGGTGCGGAAGTAAAGTGCAAAGGTACGGAGGCGCATGGAAAGGGCTGGCAGCTGAGGACCCGGCGCACATGGAATGGGCTGGCAGCTGAGGACACGGTTGTCTTTTCCAATCAGGAGGGAGTCTCAAGCTCCCGACTGCTCTGAACTCTAGTTCCGGGAAAGCAGCCAAAATGCAGAGACAAAGAAACAGGTCACAAATGACAGAAATGGAGGAAAGCAAACTACTGGATATAGAGTTCAAAACCACACTTATAAGGTTTTTCAAGAATTTTCTAGAAACCGCCGATAAATTTAGTGAGACCCTCAAGAAATCTAGTGAGACCCTCGAGGATATGAAAAAGGACCAACTAGAAATTAAGCATACAC
>NW_005369942.1:4429082-4435842 GCF_000412655.1 Myotis brandtii
TCGTACACCTATGGATGAGGACAGTGGGGGGGAGGGGGAGTAAGGGCAGAGGGTTGGGTGGAGGGGAGCTATGGGGGGAAAAAGAGGAATAACTGTAATAATCTGAACAATAAAGATTTAATTTAAAAAAATCAAAAGCAGAATAAGAATCAATAATAGCTGTAGCAATTGTTTTAGTACAATACATAGACAGAACTTTGCTCTCTCAAGAACACAGTGTATATGACATATCCTCATGGAAAGATTTTCTTAAACATGGGTCCCATGTGATCCTTCTAGGAATCCTATATAATAAAAGGCTAATGTGCAAATTGTCCCCTTGGGAGTTCAACCAACCGGGAGTTCAACCGCTCGCTATGACGTGCACTGACCACCAGAGGGCAATGTGGAATGAAGGCAGGCCCAGGTTGGCACCTGGCAGCTGACAGCTGTCAGCCAGGGGAAGGAAGGCCCCTGTCAGCCCTGATCACCAGCCAGGCCTAGGGACCCTACCCATGCACGAATTTCATCCACGAGGCTTCTAGTTATCATATATCTTCCTTTAGGTAAACCCATTTGAGTGGATTTTTGTACCTTGCAACTTAGCTAGCCATAGATTAGATGCTATACTAAATCAGTATTTTTCTAAGTTTAAGGCATGTCCTTTTACTTATTTTCCTGACCTTCTCAAAACATTACAAAAACTATAACATTTTATTTCTCTTTTCTTCTGGCTTTGTGACTGACTATTCAAGATTGATTTCAATATCAACTTTCACTTCAAATAAAAACCTACGTATTTTATGTGTGCTGTTTATATTACTCAAGTACATTAACTAAATAATGTACTTAAGCTGATTACTTTAAATTGAAAGAATGTTTTTCTAATGTTCTCTCAGCATGCAGCTTCAGTTAGAAAGACTTTTCTCAACTTGCTGCTCCCATAATATTTTTTTTTGCTTCTGTCTTGACCCTTTTGAAATAACATAGTCATGTTTGCTGCTTTCAAATCCTCTAGAATCTCTCCCAAGTCTAGTGAACTTTAAAAAATGTCAGTTAAAGGTTCACTGGATTTTGTTCACTTCCTTTAAAATTCATGGATAGTCTCCATCAAGATCGCTGCTCTGTCTACTTGAAGCATAACGCCTTTAGCAGTTTTGCTTCTTATCTGTACCTGTCTAACTCTTTTTCTTACCATCTCATGAAATCTATTCTTGGTTAGAAAATATCATACTTTGCATTTTTTTTTCTAAACACACGTAAATATCTTTACTTGATATGACCAAATGACAATATAATTCTGTTAGGGAAAATAATTTTTAGTATATTAAAATTAAAATAAAATACATATAGTTTAAAAACTAGTGGTTATGCATTTTCTATAATGTGTTTTAAATAATTTATTAAAGGTTATGCTTATGTGGAAAGATTCAGGAGAATTACAAACCTCTTTCCTTGTTTCTTATGAATCAGATGCAAATATTACTGCATACCTTAAACTCCTTCACTAAAGGAGTTTAGTGAAGCAATAGGCAGACATATGCACATTCCTCTAAAATTGAGACTCTTTAAAAATGAGGTATCTATGATCTTAATACTACACATCTAGCCCTGGTAGGTGTGATTCAGTTGGTTGGGCATTGTTCCATGCACCAGGTGGTTGCCAGTTTGATTCCCAGTCAAGGGCACATGCCTGGGTTTTGAGCTCAAACCCTGGTGGGAGACGTGCAGGAGGCAGCCTATTGATGTTTCCCTCCCACTTCAATGTTTCTCTCTCTCTCTCCCCCCTCCTCTCTCTCTCTCTGAAAATATCAATAAGCTATACTTAAAAAAAGTAAAAAAATACTATACATCTAGTCATATTAGGTATGGCTAACCCAAAATTCCATAGGTACATATAGAGAACCATGTTAAGATGGTATTTTAATAAAGAAAATGTAGGTGTCTATATAAAAGAAAGAAGAAAAAAGTCATCTTTAAATAAATCTTCAATACACACTATCACAAATGTAATTTTATAATTTAAAAAAATAAATGATTTTATAGCATAAGTTTAGGTATATATTCAGAAGATTACCATCTAGGTCTTAATAAATTATTCAGAATTTGAAAAATAAAATATTAAGAAATGAAACAAATACTTTAATTCCATAGATTATTAGAAATATTTTATCTTAATAATGTTTTATAGAAATATATTCATAAAATAACAAATCAAATTATACCATGAAATATCCCAAAACTTAATAAAAACTCTTTAATGTGACAACATAGGCCTCATATACCAGTACAAGTTTAGTGTTTATTTAAATATTTTTGTAGTGAGTCAAATAAACCTTTGCTCTTCAGTTTTCTGTGACAATTGAGATTAAAACTCCTCTATTCTCTTCCGAAAATTGTTGTACCCTCTCTGTGTTTGTATGTTCTATATAATTATCAAAAAAGAGATCTGGTTTTTGTATTGTGGACTCATCTGCCTGAAAATAAGTTGTTATCAGAAAATATCTTTTGGGTACTGACAGATTAGAACACTATATTCTATAAAAGATAATGTGACTCATCTTGTCAAGAAAATGTTTTATTCAAATGACAGTTGCTTCACAGTGTATGTACTAGAAAAACTAATGTTCATGAAACCATGTTTATATGGCATGATAAAGAGTTCAGCTATTTTTTAAAATGTGGGATCTCAGCTTTTAATGATTTTTTATATTAAAAGAATGACATTCCAATATTTTTTCTTCACCTACTCGAAAGGTTTTCAAAATTAAAATTGAACTGTACCACATGTGTAGATTCCCAGTTCCTCATCCCAAGTAAATATTATCTGAATTATGAGATTATTATTCCCTTGATTTAAATAAAAATTGAAATAAATGTTTAATAGAGAAATATTTACAAGCTATGTGAAAAGCATGAATAATAATAATAAAATGAAGACCAAGGTACTCACAACAAAGCTTAAATGAAATAATTTTGCTATTGAAACTTTGAGGTACAAACTGAGCCCCTCCTAGATCCTATTTCTTATTGATACCTAAAAAAATATAGGTTTATCAGAGATTATTTTATGACTTGATGTCACTTTTTATGGGAATTCATCATCCGTTTCTCCTTGGACATCTAGAGCAGTGATGGCGAACCTTTTGAGCTCGGTGTGTCAGCATTTTGAAAAACCCTAACTTAACTCTGGTGCTGTGTCACATATAGAAATCTTTTGATATTTGCAACCATAGTAAAACAAAGATGTATATTTTTGATATTTATTTTATATATTTAAATGCCATTTAACAAAGAAAAATCAAACAAAAAAATGAGTTCGCGTGTCATAGGTTCGCCATCACTGATCTAGAGTGTCACGAGACTCCTTCCTAATACCCCTGTTTGGAAAAGGACTAACTCTTTGAGTAAAAAAATCAATGAAGTTGTTAAATGTTCAGAGTCATTATACTCACTGTTTATTACAATAAAGAAATACTTAGAAGATATGAACCTTGGTAGTATCTTTCCTATCACTTTGAGAATATTCTTACCTCCTAAAACAAATAGTTTTAAAAATGTAATCATCAAATAGCTTGTAGAAATAATATATTATTTACGTTTAAATAGATTTTATCTTATATATTTCAGTCCAATATTATTAAACTACTATTACTTAATAATTATACTACTAATAATATTGTTATGGGCCACTAAAATATGAGAAATAAAATTTATGTAAATATAAATAATATATTTATTAATGTTCTTTCAAATAAATTTTTCTTGCAAAGTATATCTTTGTAAAACTAAATTAAATGGATTCAGATAAAATATCCTGTGAGAAGATTTTAGGGTCAATCTTTGTCATATATATCAAAATAGGCAAGTATAAGTACGTGTCCAAATACAGGCAAAACTGTTTATGATATAGCAACAAAGTAAGCGATGTTATTTATTGTGGGAAACATAGGTAGTTCACATTGAATTCATATTTATTTGTACTAATCTATTACTGAATTGATTTAGTGGCTAAAATTTGCTTCCCTTGTCTTCAGAAGCCCTGTGCTATTTAAAGACAACAATTTAAAACTACAGTATAAGAAAATCAGTGGCAGGATATATATAAGCACTGACTTTTCAAATGACTTTCAGAGACTGTGCGTATACACTAGCCAAATAAAATGTTTAGGAAATAGATAAAACTGGGAAAATTGCTTCATTCATTGATTGCATTGCCATAAAACCATCTAATTCCACTGATTTTTGTATTTTCCTGAACAGACTACCTATTGGGATTTTCTATTTATTCTAGGCTAGACCTGATGAGCAGGAACTTTCAGAGAGATTACAGCTGACAAGACCTTGGAGCGGGCTCTTCAGGGGTCCAGATTGAACTTGTGCCTGGCTTTTATACCTGGCATAATAGCCTAAAGTAGTCTTTTTATGCCATGCAGCAGCAATTGCAGCAACAGCATTAGTGGCATCTCCCCAGTGGGTAGTAGTGCATCAGCCAACCATTAGGAGAGAAACAGGAATGAAGAAGGAACTTAAGAATGCAAGTGCATTGGTAGTGGTTATTCATTTTCACTTCAGGGAGCAAAACACTGAAGTCAACCATTGCTTTAGAACTTTTCATTTTGTCAGTTTCAACTATTTATTCAATGTTGTTATTATCTGGAATTTTATTTCTAAAATAAATAATAGAAATACCAAAATGGAAGTAGTCCCTCAAACAAAACAATTTTGGCAAATAATTAAAAAAAAAAACAACTAAAAATGTAATAAGTCCTCAAATTATTCAATTAAGCATATAAATATAAAAGTTGATGCATTTCAGAATTTTACATATTACATAATATCCCTACTTGAGTGTAGGCAGCTATACAATACCATTTCTCAATAAAATATTAGAATGTTCATTCCAAGGGGGAGTAATGAAGTCTACAAGTATCCTGTTAGTTTGTATCAACATATATTTTGCTAGAATTTGCTGCCACGTTAGTTAAAAACTTTTGATTTTAAAATTTTTTCCATTTCAGATTTATAAATACATTATCAGAAATAAATTGGGTTGTATAGAACAGAAATCGCCTCAAAATAACTTAAATAAAAACCAGAATTTGCTGCAATAACTACAAAAGGTTATGGAAACTAAAGAGCTTGCTTCAAAAGCAGTAAGAAGAAACTCTTACTTAAGTGTGCTTTGAGTGTCTTTATGATGCAGTCTTGAAACAACATTGCCTTGTCTTGTAATTAAAAATCCAGGCAGAAAATTCAAATCTGTTAGATGAAAACATACAGCACTCCAAAATGATGTTCCAGCCTCTGATAATCCAACAGACTTAAAAGTTATCCTCTACTTCTATTTTACTTGCAATTATTATATTTTGAGGGATTAAATTATATCCATTTCTAAAATGAATAATCAAGCATTGTTAATTTCAGAACCAGAATCTGGAATCTGGTAAATGCATTATTGTTCATTTTAAAAAAAACATGGGATTTATTTCTCTTCACATTTACAGATGATGTATTAGTAACATAAAACTTATTTGGGAAAAAAAAAGTGTGGTATAAATGAACAAACAAATAACATGCGATATTATCTGCACATTTTCCTTAATGACTAATCTTGAGGGAACTACATTTAAAATTTTTGTGGACTAAAATATATACTGAGTATAAAATGCCAAAGGAATAACCACTAGTCTAAGTTACTAGTATAAATAGCAATTAATATAGCTACCAGCTATACTTTAAAGACTGTTCCATCAGGTCTAGTGTAATAAATTATTTATAGGTTGAAATATCTGTATATGAGTTCAGAATGATGAATGGCAAAATAGGCTTCAGAAAGAAACCTGTTACTTTGTACATAAGGATATAAAGGTAGATGTTTTATAATAGAACAAGTCATTTGAACAAGAGATATGTGAAGGGATTCATTCTTAATGAAGACCAGAACTAGCCAGACAGTTTACATTACCTGACATCAAATGATTATTTTTTCTTTCCTGTATGGCAGTTGTATGTTTAATTTATTATTATTGCTATTACTAGAGGCCCAGTGCATGGATTCGTGCACCAGTGGGGTCCCTCGGGGTGGCCTGTGGGGATCCGGCTAAACCGGCAGTACAACCCCGCCTGCCACTCCTGCTCATCCTGGACCTGTTGCGCTTGCCACAGGCTGTTGTTATTACTAGAGGCCCAGTGCATGGATTCGTGCACCAGTGGGGTCCCTCGGGGTGGCCTGTGGGGATCCGGCTAAACCGGCAGTACAACACCGCCTGCCACTCCTGCTCATCCTGGACCTGTTGCGCTTGCCACAGGCTGGGGTGGCCTGTGGGGATCCGGCTGAACCGGCAGTACAACACCGCCTGCCACACCTGCTCATCCTGGACCTGTTGCGCTTGCCACAGGCTCGCGCCCAGTCAGTCCCAATTGGGAGAGGCTTGCACTGCCACAGTGGTGCTCGCCAACCGTGAGCCCTGTGTATGGCACCTGCAGGTAAGTTGAGCAGCGCTCCTACTGTGGGGGCACACTACTGTGGGGGCACACTGACCATCAGGGGGCAGCTCCTGTATTGAGCATCTGCCCCCTGGTGGTCAGTGCGTGTCATAGTAACCAGTCGACCAGTAGTTCAGTCGCTTAGGCTTTTATATATATAGATAGACTAGAGGCCCGGTGCACAAAAATTTGTGCACTTGGGGGGGAGGGGGGGTCCCTCAGCCCGGCCTGTGCCCTCTCGCAGTCTGGGACCCCTCAGGAGATAACGACCTGCTGGCTTAGGCCTGCTCCC